>NC_137039.1:16912249-17034749 GCF_032717465.1 Coenobita brevimanus | reverse complement strand
TTTATCCTTTGCCCTCGTACTTTTGATGGGTATTGTACGAAAAAACAGAATTCCATCATACTGGACAAGGGACCCTATCATGCTGACACCATATTTGGCCAAATCATGAGCCATAATCATTTCCAGCAAATTCTAAGTCGCCTCCACTTTTACGATGCTGATGATCCTGCAAATGCAAATGACACAGATAAGATGAGGAAATTAGGTTGGTTTTTGATCACCTAAGGCAAACATTCCATTCCTCATTTTATCCCTATAGAGACCTTGTCATAGATGAGAGTCTCGTGTTGTGGAGGGGCAATATTTCATTTTGGCAGTACATGCCTAGCAAAAGGCACCATTTTGGGTTCAAGATCTTTGTTATGTGTGACTGTAGGACTGGTTATGTGCAAGACATAGTCTTGTACACCGGTGCACAGACAGACATAATAGAAGATCGGAGTATTGGACTGTCTGGAGCAGTGGTAAAGACAATGATAGAAAACTACCTTCATCGTGGTCACGTCTTTTACCTGGACAACTGGTACACTAGCCCTCTTCTCGCTCGTTATCTACACAGGCATGACACGGGAATCTGTGGTACCATCAAGGTGAACCGGCATCACATGGTCAAGGTGGGGCGGAAACTTGACAGAAATGAGGTTGTCTTCTTCCAGGCGAACAATATACTAGCAACAGTGTGGAACCACAATAGAGAAGTCAGCCTCTTCTCCATGGTTCACCACCCCTTGATGCACCGTACAGAGTCCGTGGATTACCGGAGTGAGAACAGGCTCCACATACGGAAATCTGAGTGTGTCCTCGATTACAGCATCAACATCCGCCTGGTGGACCAGTCAGATTCCATGATATCCATTGTCGAGTGTGCCAGGACCACGATGAAGTGGTACAAGAAGCTCTTCTTTCACCTGCTAGATGTAACTGCCCTGAATTGCCACCACCTGCACTCCATGACAACAGGAGTTCAGGAAACCTTTGAAGGGTTTGTGAGGGAACTTACATGTGAGATTTTTGCCCGGTATGCGGTTGAAAGGCCTCAACACCACACACGCACTGCCCCTACCACCCAAACTCCCCTGAGAATATCTGCCCACCATTTTCCCACTCCTATACCTCCACAGCCAAATAGACCCAGGCCCCAACGCAGGTGTCATGTGAGATCCACCAATCAGAGAAAAGACACCCGCTACCTGTGCATTGAGTGTGACGTGGGTCTCTGCATTCACCCTTGTTTCAGTGAGTATCACACCTTGATGCACTTCTGATATGGTGTGAATGCGATATGACGCTGATACTCAGAAAGAAATGCGACAAACAGACGCTCTGTGTAATTATAAGGCCCATAGAACTGTAAATAGTAGTATGGAAGTAGAAACGGGTGTATTATATGTGGAAAAATCTGTAAGGGCATAAATATTTTCTAAGTGGAAACCTTCCCAGCAAGTTTATGTAGATGGCTATTCAGACGCTCAGTGGAATAAATAAGGCCCGTAAATATGTAAATATTAGTATGAAATTTGAAAACGGGTGTAATATTAGTTGAAAGTTTTGTAAGTGCAAAAATTTATTCTAAGTCAAAATATTCCTAGCAAGTGTATATAGATGCGATTTTCTGACGCTCAGTGGAATAAATAAGGTCCGTAAATATGTAAATAGGAGTATAAAAGTGGAAACGGGTGTAATATAAGTGGAAAATTTGTATGTAAGTGTATGAATATTATCTTAGTAGAAACATTCATAGCGAGGGTATTTTGGTGCGATATTCTGATGCTCGGTGGAATAAATAAGGCCCGTAAATATGTAAAGTGTAGTATAAGGTGGAAACAGGTGTAATGTAAGTGGGGAAGTATATTGGGAGTAAAGAAATAAAGTAGAAGTTGAAACACGAGTGGTAGAGTGTGCTTGCTATGTGAATATGCTAGCGTTTCGCTAAATGCCCTTGTAATGAATGTAAATAATTGAAATCATTTACAGTGGTGGAGGAAAGGTTCAATGTAAAGAAAACAATACTATGAAAGTGATAAAACAATATGATATGTTGAGATACGAGTCATAGCGAGTGCGCTGAGTAAGCAAATGTGCGCTATAGTTATGCTACATATCATTGTAATGAACGAAAACAGCTGAAAAAATTTACATACAGTACAAAATGGTAAAATGGCATTGAAACAGTATTATTACCAGAGTCGTACATTACCTTCTGTGCTACTAATATTCCCATCTCCAAAAATATTGAAATTCTTGGTGTCCCACTTAACAGTGCCCTCAGCTGGACCTCTCATGTCAGATCACTTGCTAAAACCGCCTCAAGGAAACTTGGATTATTGTACAGAGTCCGTAACTTCTTCGCTGATGAGCAGTTAGCTATAATTTATAAGTCATGTGCACTCTCAGCTTGAGTATTGCTCACCCTTGTGGAATGGTTGTGGAGAGGTTGCATTAAGACAACTAGCCAAAATTCAGAATAAAGCTGTTAGAATCATTAACAACCCTGCCATTACATATAAACTACCTCCCCTGCAAGTAAGAAGGAATGTTGCCTCCTTTGCATTCTTTTACAGATATTTTTTTGGGAAATGCTCAGACGAAGTTGCGTCCATGGTGCCACCTCTCCATGCCTTCCCTCGTGCTACACGGGCATCTGGTAGCGCTCATGACTGGAATGTCACTCAGCCATATTGCAGAACTTCTGCCTATCAGAATTCTTTCATTCCCCGAACTGCATCTCTCTGGAACTCGCTTCCCCAGAGTTGTTTTCCTCCAAATTTCAACCTACAACTGTTCAAGTCAAACTGTTACAGATATTTTATGAACAGAGGACACCAGTAATCTGGTGTATGGATTATTTTTTTTCCCCATTTGTTTTTCCTTCCTCCGTTCTGTTATTAAAAAAAAAAAAATTTATAAAAGTAGAAAAAATGATATGTTGACTGAAACAAGAAACTTAGCACATAGGGTGTTACCACTCTGACCAAACTCACTATGCCCGCGCGAAGGAACAATGCTTATTTTTCATATATTTCATTGAAAACCATTATATTGTTATTGTTATTGTTTATTAGTTCAAAATCAAAAAATGTAGAGGTGTTCTTTGCGGTTTCTCCCAAAATTACCTACCATAGAAAAAGTGAGCGCCTCACACGTCAGTGACAGAATACAATACCTGGCACAGGGGACCTCACCTGTTCCGACCACTTATGGACCACAGTAAGCCCTTTCTTGGTGATTTTCCTTTGTTTCTCAACAAAAGCAGAGGTTTTAGCCAGACCAAAAAATTTCCAAAATAGCTCGGGATTGGGGGGTGTCGGAGGTATGAAGTAGCTCGGGACGTGACGGGTTAACTGTAAATTAGCTAATCAAGTTGATAATTATGACCTGGGACATTATTTAAGTCTTGTAAAAAAAATTTGCTATAGTATTCAACACATGAGAACAAAGCTATTCTATTATGATAACTGATTTTTTTTGTTCTTTTAAAGTGGCTGGGAAACTGAATCCCACAGATGAGTTCGAACACTTAAACCAGACAACCAAAGTCTACGCACAACTGTTCATGTGTTTCATTCTAGGCGCACACTGTTTTTTATGGCATAAGCACTGCTTGCGGGTGCTGCGTCCATCATTGTAATTATTTCCTGGTCCTATAGTGTTGTGGTAAGATGAGGACGACCTGAACAATGACGGTTCTCCGTTGTGCCTTCCTCCTGAAGGCACAACCTTTCTGTGGTTATGCCAATACCAAATATATGAGCTTTCTGTTCAGGATTCGTTTCCTTTAAATGAAGGAAGATCATGCCACCTCTCATATTCCTGTTAGTTGAATGCATGTTGCTTGACCTTACCATACCATGGTATAGTAGGTCTGATAGACATTTTGTGGTAAGATGTAAGATGAAATGTCAGGTGATCATCGCCTAACCGTTGGCATTTCTTCTCTCATACAAAATTTGGAATCAGCAACTCTTGTGAGTCGATGTTAATGCTCAGAATTTCAAGGGTTCATTCATATCATCATCCCATCAACGGCAGATATGAAGCTTGACGAAGTCAGGTTAGCCAACCACAAACATGTAACTGTTGTAGAGCTTTCATGATGTTTCAAGTATTGCACTTAAACTTCGGACAAAACCACGATGTGACTTTTGTCTTTGACTGTACAATTATCATTCCTGCGAAGCCAAATGATGTCACTTTCGGCAATGTGCCCTATACTGTACAAATAAACTCAGACTGTGTGTGTGTGTGTGTGTGTGTGTGTGTGTGTGTGTGTGTGTGTGTGTGTGTGTGCATGTACGAGCGTGCTTTGATTCCTCCTAGTCTGTTTCATGGATTCGTGTGAACTTTCAAAGTGAGTTCAACGGGTTTGGGGAAAGGTCTTACACTACAAACAATTGTCCAGTCAAGATTTTTAGGGGGGTCATCCTCTGTAGCCAAACTGAAATTTCTCAGAAATAATGAAAGGAAGGCAGATATGGCTTCATTATCATGGTATATTTTGTGAAATGTCCTCCTATCTGTAATGGGATGCTCAGGTAGCATGATCCATCCAATAATTTTTAAGGGGCCAGAGTCCCCTCTAAAAATAAAAATGATCAATAATATAGGAAATTGAACAGATGGTTTTCAACCCAATTTCTCACGTCAATTTAGCTGGTTACTTGATAATGCCTTCCTGTACATAAAATATTTTGTCATAATTTTGGGTGGGTCAGCCCCACCTCCAAACTCTTATAAAGGATACAAAATGGGGAAAGGAGTTCAAACATGCCTTTTACATCAATGTACATGTACAATGGACTCTCGTTTGCAATGCAATATTTGGGAAGCAAGACACCCGACTGATTCTTGGAGGGTTAGCCCCCTCCTAAATGTAAACTAATCAGAAATAGTGGTAATACTTGAATGAATCTTCTCAGATGAGTTCGTTTGGTAAATGAGAAGGTTCCATTATATATATTTTTCCCAATACTGGCTTTTAACCCCCAATCACCAGGCTATTTTTAATTGATAAAGTACCATGACTGACGATCATCAGTTTGCTAGTCTGCCATATAGAGTCCAATGACTGACGATCTTAGAAGGTCTGTTTAAAACTGCCAGGCACTAAGCCAGCCCCTTTTACGACGTAAATGGTTCCTAACCAGTCAAAACTAAGGGATGAGTTGGTGGGAAGGAAGATCCCACCACCTCATCAGGTCTGTGGGAGGACCCTACCCCAGCCACTTCTCCACCTTCCTCTGGCTGATTGGATACAACCAGCTCTGTGCCCTCCCACCCAAACTACTCACCAATACCACATCTACATCGTATGAGGGGGTGTCTCATCCGCCCTCACCCTCACCAAAGACCCCCCACCCTTCCTTCACCTGCCTCCAAACCCCCTTTCATACTGAATGACTCATGAATTTCCCTTGCTGTATTCACTTTGTGTGTGTTTCCTCCCACCATAATATCCCCACACAACTTCCCCCACATTTGGGGGGGTGTCTCATCCTCCCTCATCCCCACCAGAGACCCCCCACCTCTCCTCCACCTCCCTCCACCCCCCCTTGACATCGAATGAAATGGCGATTTCCATGCTATGATCCTTTTGTGTGTATTTGCTCCCACCATAATACCCCCACACCACCTCCCCTCCATTAGGGGTGTGTCTCATCCCCCTCCCCCCCACCAGAGACCCCTCACCCCTCCTCTACCTCCATCCGCCCCCTGTCTATATCAAATGACATGGCAATTTCCCTGTCATGATCAGCCTGTGTCTGTACTCGCCAGTTTTTTTTTTTTTTTTCTTTTTAAATTTTTACTGTCATGCTGACTCCCACACCTAGTTTCATTAATGGAAACATATTTTACATTGATTTCATTGATTTTGGTTAGATTCTCCAGCCAAAATTAGGCTTTATCAATGTTTGCCTGTTTCCTCTCTTACCATGAGGAGGGACTTTTATACTCTTTGACGGGTGGTTTTGCGGTAACCATTAGGCCTAGGGGACTGAGATTGGCATTTTCAGATGTGTAAATTCAAGCTCTTCAAATCTGTAAAAAAAAAAATTCACCTTGGTAAAAGTTGAAAAATAGACCCCGAATTGCAACTGGGGTGAAACATTGCTTCAGAAAAATTCGGTCTTAGGGGTTAATGCAGTCATCACCTCACTATGGGCAATATATCGGAAACTGCTTGTTTTCACACCTTAATATTTCGAAATGTATAGCCAATAGGGAAACAAATTAAGCATCATGTAACTCATCGACTCTTCCTCTTGAGAATGAAAGTATCCCCAGGTCTGTAGGTCTTTACGTTGATGAGTAATGACGTGAGGAAGAGAACTAATTTTTGGCATGAGAGCAGGACGTGTTTGTGCATCTGCCCACGGTGCCAACAATGGCTTTGCTGTTAACGTGATAACCTCACTACTAGATAAACTAGACACTATTGCATCCAAGGCATGCCTTATGGCACCATCACCGATCCCTTTCCTAGTATCCTTGGAAAGAGGTTTAGCAGATGTGGATAATGCAATTGGCTACAGGTGGTGCAGACAGAATCAGACAAATAGGAATCTGAAGACATCATTGTACACCTGGCAAAAGTGCGGGACAGACTGACTCTCACCTGTGTGCTATGGAGGGATTCCCTCCCTGCCCTTTGGTGACAAGATGAAATGGAGGCTTGTTCAAATGGTGGCGGGAAGTCACTTTTGTATATAGGCACTACCCGGTGGCCAAGTAGCATCCCGATTGTGACATGTATTGACATTACCTGACGGATAAGGGTTTAGGGGGTCAGTCCTATTCACTCAATTTAAAACTCAAATAGTGAAAGGAAGGCAAGTATGGCTTTGATATCTTAGTACGTGTTGTACAATGGACTTTCATCCATAATGCGATATTTGGAGAGAGTGAACTCCCAATGATTCTTGGAGGTGTCAGACTCCTCAACAAAAAATAAAAACAATCAGAAATAGGAGAAATTGAGCACATGAATTTCAGCTAACTAAGCATACATATCACAAGATTAGGTATGCCGTTTCCATGTTTTCTTTGCTTGCACAAGAAGGAAATGCACACCAATATTTGGAGAGCATGACTGCCCACAAAATTTTTGGTGGGGTCAGCCCTTACGAAAAAAAAAAAAAAAGATAAGAAATAGGAGAAATATTTGAATAAAACTTCCCAGGTGAGTTCATTGGTTACTGGGAAGGTCTTCCACTACATACTGTATTCTAACCATGATCTTTAGGGGGTCAGCCCTCCTCAGGAAATAAAAACTAAGAATTTGTGATACAGTTGCAGCAAATGCCGTTGATATCTTAGTACATGTTCTTCAATGGAGTCTCATTTGTAATGTGATATTGGGGAACATGACCTCCCAGTGGTTGATTAGGTTCAGCCACCTCCCCCCCCTCCCTTAGAAAAAAAGAAAAGGCGTTCAGAAACAGGGGAAAGTGAGTACATTGATTTCAGCGAAATCGGCATACATATGGCAGGAATGGGTGTGATTTCTTTGAATGCATGGGAAGAAACTGCATATCTACCTAACTTTTTAAATTACTAAAAGAATGTCAGTACCTACTTCATGTCAGGAAGGTTCCAATGCAACCATTAGGCATAAACATCATGCCTCTTAATTCCCGTACACTGGATTTAAATCTGTATATGCCACAGAATTGATCCTAGAGTTTTCCTGTATTTAACCCTTCCCTCAAAGTACCTAAAACATAACGGTAAAATGCTAAAACACAGATGGCTCAGAGCTCTCCTTAATTCTTCTTTCTTCGAACAATCTTGCTCTGAAATGATATAACCTATCATCTTACCATTATTTTATTTTTTTTTTTAGAGTTCATTCTCCACTGGGCTTATTATATAAAAAGTACTGGCCAAAGAATGTCATAGTTCATAGATATGGTCACCTCTAGGATATGGTCAACTTCTTCAGCTTTTATCAGAGTTAACCCAAGCTTGTTGGATAGGTAAGGGTAAGAATAGTGTGAAGTGATTCATTTGAGAGGAATCAATCAATAAGGGTCACAAGATATGGTAAGTGTGTCAGCCTTTTACCTAAGAAAACATCGTTAAGGTGAGCTAAAAAGGAATTGATTTTGAGAAAAATTAGTCGAAAATGAAAGCCACAAGGTAAATTTAACTTCCAGTACGTTTAATCAAGTTTGTCCCAGTTTTTATGAAGGGGTTTAGGATCACACAGGCATTAAGTATATAAGTCTGAAAAACAATTGATGAAAGGTGGTCACAAACCTGGGCCAAAATTTTGGTCATGAATGTCCTGTAAGGTTCGAGTGTTGCTCTCTTTCAGTGCTATTTTTTTTTTTCCAGACAAGTTTAGTTAACACAGGAATTATAGTTCGAATGAGAGGGTCATCATTACGGCCTTCACGTTCTCCTTCACTTACAGAAAGCTCTTGTCAGTTAAAGTGCCTGGAAAATCCTTCGCAGCTTTCTGACACACAAGGTTTTAAAAAAACAACTTAAACAAGACTGAAATTAGTATCATATAAAATGTGAGAAATGTATAGATGGCATAGTACAGAAACGAAAAGAGCAAGGTGAATGCAGTACAAACACATCTACCCCACCTCTGCATTTTTTCAACTTCAAAGAGTTACTACGGTGTAATGGAAATATAAGCATAATGCACCCAAACAGTATAGGGCCTTGATTATGTTTCAACAGCTACTAAGCAACAAACACACACACACACACACACAAAACATGTGATGAGATTACTTGAGCATTCACTGCCTGGCCCTTGTTCTAGTGGTTTTGTCCACCGTGCAATCCCAACATTTTCTTACATCATAAATGAAAGTCCAACGCTGAGCACTTGACTCCACCAACCTTCTCCACGAATTCCTTCACTAGCCAGTCTCCACCAGGTTCTGCCTGCAAACTTCTCTATCTCATCTTTCCCCAACCTGTCTGGCCTTTTTCTGCTATACTTCCAATCTCATGTATTCCAGTTAGTTCTCCCCGACAAGGAGAGTATCCCCCCCCCATATTTGTTTGTTTCTTTGTTAGTATTTTTGTCTGCCAGTAGGATTACTCAAAAACTAAAAGAAAGATTTGGACCAAATTGGGTGGTAGATAGCCCATGTCCCAGGGAACAATCGATTAGTTTTGGGGTTCGATTCGGATCGTATAAACGAGTCGGCACCCGGAAGACACTTTTTGCGAAACCCTAATCAGTGATGAGAAAACTAACCCATTTGAAGAGTGGTTTGGAAATTACGTTGTCCCTGTCGGAGAGATGCCATCAATGGAAGGCCCCTCTAGTTATCCCTTATTCTTGCTGCATAACCTGCGCACCTCCATTTATTTGTTTGTTTGTTTTGATAACTCCTATACTGTGTTTGCTTTTGTTTGCTCTCTCATCTAAGTTGATCTTCTCCTGCCTCTAAAGTATTTTCCCAACAATGACATTTCCATTGCTCTTTGAGATTGGATTAGTCGGTTCTCCATCGATTTTCAAGGTCTCACAACCATAAGTCTTAGCTGGAATTATTCATTCGTTATATATTTATGGTTTCATACATAATGGCGAACTACTTTTCACGATGTCTTTATGTTTACTTAAAGCTTTTCATCCAATTGTAATGCACCTTTTCATTTCGCTATCGTGGTCTTTATTATTTTTTTTTATCTGTCCTAACCAATTGTACTTTGGTGTATTGAGATTACGCAATAGTTTTATTCCGGTTCATCTTTTGCTTTACACTAAACACTAAAACTCTCTCCATTTAGGTCATTTAATATTTGCACCTAGTGTAGTGGTACTGTTTTTAGGGTAGCTCTACACTGAGTGGCAAGCCAAATGATTTCCTGAAAACCAGGAAACCCTTTACAACGGTGAGTGGTACCCTTATAACCAACCAACACGTGTTCCCTACGTGACAACAAGTGTGTTGGTGGAGGGTTAGTTCCCTTCCACGGAAAACAACTACAGTAACTAAAAATACTAACAAGAAGCCTCGGACCAGGACTGACCAACAGGTGACGACAAAGGACCAAACAAAGGACGTGATACGGTTTGTGACATGGAAAGTAATGGGTGCAAATAATGAGGTGAAAGAGACAGAGATTGTCCACGTGCTTGACGGTGCAAAAGTGGATGTATGTGAACTAACTAAAACTAAATGGTGCTGAGACTGTGAGAGACTGGGAGTATGGATGGGATATATGGTGGGAGTGGGCGAGAATGAGAGGGCAAAAGAAGGAATGTGTATTGTCGTGTGCAAGAGATGGAAGGACAATATAAGAGACTATGGACCAGTTGGCTCAAGGATAGTGTGGGCAAGATTGAAAGTTGAACTACATATGTGAGCGACTGTGTGTGTGTTTGCGTTAATGCAAGGCAAGCAGAGTGAATGAAGAGTTCTGAAAAAATGTGGAAGTGTGCATGGAAAAGATTGAAAGGAATGATAGAGTGTTTCTGACTGGAGATATGAACGGAAAAGTAGGAAATGTGAAGGTGGATGGAGTAGTTGGTAAGTGGAGTGTGCCTGCAGAGGTGGATGAGCATGGCAGAGCTCTGGTGGACATTTGTGCCGGGAGGGGGTTGGTGACAGCCAATACCTTCTTGAGACACAAAATGATCCACAGGTATATGTGGTGAGTGATGAGAAGGGTGCATGGTGAACTGAATGAACGGAAGGGAATGACTGATTATGTGTGTGTGGATGATATGATGAAAAGGTCTGTAATGGATGCAAGAGCATATAGAGGTTGGGGGAGTGGACTTTCTGACCACTCTTTGGTGGTGGTGAAAGTCAAGGTTCAATTGAAACAGAGGAATAGAAGAAGGGAAGGACAGGAGGAAGAAGATCGTACAAGGAGGCTAGAAAGATTACAAGAGGGAGGAAAAATGGCAGAAAATAAGAGAAAAAGTGGAGGAGGAATTGGGTAAATAAGGATTGGAGCAGATGGAAGACTTGGAGGGTGTGTGCAAGATATTCAGAAGTCTGTGCAGCATGTGAGGTGGAGTGTGGGGTGAAGAGAAGACGAAAGGGGATGCAAGGAACAGCAAGGTGGAATGAAGAGGTGAGATTGACTGTGGCATAAAAGAAGAAAGCATATAATGAGTGGATGAGAAACAGAGGTGTGGAGGAAGTTGAGCGACGGAAGAGATAGATATATGGAGAGAGGAAGAGAGAGGGAAAAAGATTTGTGAGAGAGAGAGAGAGAGAGAGAGAGTGGATGAGGAATTTAGAAAGAATTTGAGTGTAAAGAGGAGGGAATGTAAGAAAATGTTCTGGAAAGAGGCAAAGACAGTTAGATAGGGTTTGAAAGAAGTTAGTCGGGGAGTGAAAGATAAAAATGGTAAATTACTGGTGGACAAGGTAGAAAAAGTGAGCAGATGAAGAGAATACTTTATGGAAATGTTGAACAAAGAGAATGAAAGTAATGCTAGTGTAAGTGGCTGGGCAATGGCTGGGAGACGGAAGGATGTGAGAAGAGAGGCAGAAATCAGTAGAGTGGAAGTTGTGGAAGCAATGAAGAAAGTCAAAATGGGAAAGCCCTAGGAAGTGATGGAGTGTGTGGTGAAATACTTAAACATGGGGGAGAGATATTAGTAGAATGGATGTGAAAGATGTGCATATTGGACCGGAAGGAAGGTAGAGTCCCGGAGGATTGGAAGTCAGGTAAAATTATTCCGCTGTACAACGGAAAAGGGGAAAAAGAAAGTGTGGTAATCATAGGGGCATTTGTCTTCTTAGTGTAATAGGAAAAGTATATGGTAGGATAGTTATTGACCGAGTTAGGGAAACAACACAGGGATTAGTTGGAGAAGAGCAGGGAGGTTTCAGGATGGGAAGAGGTTGTGTACACCAGATATTCATTCATAGGAATTTAGTGGAAAAGTATATAGAGAAAGTTGTATGCGGCTTTTATAGATATGGAGAAAGCATATGACGGTGGATAGACAAGGACCGTGGAAAGTATTAAGAATACATGGAGTAAATAGGAAGTTGTTGGATGCCGTAAAGAGTATTCATGTGGGTGCTAAGGCTGCAGTGCTTGTGGATAGTGATCTGAGTGAATTTTTCTATTTGAAGGTTGGATTGAAACAGGAATGTGTCATGTCTCCATGGTTGCTCAATATGTATATGGATGGGGTTATAAAAAACATACAAGGTAGGGCAATGGATGCTGGGGCGGCCCTAGTGAGAGAGGGTAGAGTTTGGAAACTCCCTGTACTGTTGTTTGCAGATGATACTGTGTTGTTAAATGAAGACGAAGGGGAGCTGCAAGGCTTGGTGGATGAGTTTGGAAGAGTGTGTAAAAAACGGAATCTAAAGGTGAATGTAGGGAGGAGTAAAGTTATGGTCTTCGAGAGAAATGAAGTCAGTGAACGTACAGTGAGGTTGGATGGTGAGGAATGGAAAATGTGAGTGCATTTAAGTACTTGTGTAGTGTGATGAGTAAGGAGGGAAGTTTAGAGGGTGAAGTACTTGAGGGGGTACATCAAGGAAGAAAGGTTTCTGGTTCCCTGAAAGCAGTGATAAGAAACAGGGAAGTGAGTATGGAAATGAAAAAGTTAATGCATGACCGTATTGTGGTACCAACTCTAACGTATGAAAGTGGAGCTTGGATCTTGTTGGAGGGACACAAGAGTGAGAGCAGTGGAAATGAGTTAAGAGGAGAAGGTGGTGTCACCTGGAGGGACAGACAGACAAATGAGGAAGTGAAGGAGCGTTATGATGTAGATGTGGATGTGATAGGAAGCGTTAGGGGAAACACAATGAGGTGGTTTGGCCATGTGGAGAGGATGGAGAGCGAGAGACTGACAAGGAGACTGTATGTGAGTGAAGTGCAGGGGGGGAGAGGGAGAAGGAGCCCAAGAATGAGGTGGAGTGATGGAGTGGAGAGGTATATGACAGGGTGGGGGGGATGAGCTGGGAGCAGGGTAGTGAAATGGCCTGGGACAGGGCGACATTGACGCAATTTGTTTGTGGCCACCTCTTACGGGATTAAGGCGTCTTGCAGTATATAGATAAACAGATAAATAGAATATTTATAGTATGTCCGTTGTTTCTGAGATTAGCATATCTGCGAATCATAAATGATTTAAGTTTGCACCAAGTATGTTTACTCCTTTCTTCTTCCAATTTAGCTTTCTGATAATACTTTCATGGCATACTGTAAATATTTTTTGTAAAATTATATCTTCCTGATGCAAGCCTTACTCAGTCTTAATTTTTTCTAAGTCTTTATTTAACTTAATTGTAGCAGTTCCCTCTCTATGTTTTAGAGCAGTAAAACAATGTTCTTCTTTACTCCTTGTTTCCACAACGAATTTATCGATGCCATGTGCTCCAGTGAGTCGAAAGCCTTTTCGTAATTGACAAAACCGAAGCACAGTGGTTAATTGTCAACTGCATTTTTCTCAATAAGCTGATTAACTGTGTCTAGATGATCAGTAGTCGAATATCCACTTCGGTACCCTGTCTGTTCACGAGGTTGGTTTGCTTCCAAATTTGTTGTTACGAATAATCTATTCCTAAGGATTTTACTGAAGAGTTTATACAGTAAATAACTGACAAATAGCTAATATGTCGATAATAAGATCGTTTAAGTCGACTTTCTTGTAATGCATAATAACTATTGCATTACACCATGTTTGGGGAATTTTCTTTTTCATTGTTCATTGAGTGAGTGGGTTACCCGGTTTTGAGCTTCTGCCCCTGCATCAGACAGTCAATCTGCTACTATTCCATACTCTCCTGGGGTCTTCTCTCTTTTCATAATTTTAAGAAAAACGTTTACTTGTATGGTGTTATTTGTTGTATTTTATTTGTGGCAACTGAAAAGTTACCTGTTGGTGCTACTGTCTTTGATACATGCATTTCTGTATATAATTCTTCATCTCTCGTCACCATCTTTTCTATGCATTTAAGGACTTCACTATTTTTGTATATGGATGGGATTATAAACGATATACAAGGTAAAGCAGTGTATGTTGGAGTGGCCCCAATGAGAGAGGGCAGCGTACTCCCTGCACTGATGTTTGCAGATGATACTGTATTGTTAAGTGAAGACGAAGGGGAACTCCAAGGGTTGGTGAATGAATTTGGAAAAGTAGGAAACTGAATCTAAGGAGAATGTAGGGAAGAGCAAAGTTATGGTTTTCGAGAGAAAAGAAGTCACTGGATGTACAGTGAGGTTGGATGATGAAGAATGGAAAATGTGAGTGCATTTTAAGTACTTGGGTAGTGTGATGAGTAAGGATGGAAGTTTGGAGGGTGAAGTGCTTGACAGAGTACAAGGAAGAAAGGCTGCTGGTTCTTTGAAAGCACTGATAAGAAACAGGGAAGTGAGCAAGGAAGTAAAAACGTCGCTGCATGACAGTATTGTGATACCAACTCTAATGTACGGAAGTGAAGTTTGGACCTTGTTGGAAGGAAACAGGTCAAGAGTGAGAGCAGTTGAAATGAGCTATTTGTGAGGAGCATCTGGAGTCACATGGAGAGACAGACTGACAAACGAGGAAGTGAAGGAGGGTCGTGGTATGAATGTTGATGTGACAGAATGCGTTAAGTAAAATACACTGAGGTGGTTTGGCCATGTGGAGAGGATGGAGAACGAGAGACGGACGAGGCGAGTGTATGTGAGTGAGGTGGAGGGGGAGAGAGGGAGGGGGAGAACAAGGATAAGATGGAGCGATGGAGTGGAGAGGTATATGGGAGAGGGGAGTGTGAGCTGGGAGCAGGGCTGTGAAATGGCAGGGGACAGGGTGACATGGAGGCGATTTGTGGTAGCCATCCCTTACGGGATTAAGGCATCTGGCAATAGATACACAGATAGACCATTTTGGCTTTCAGTGATTTTCTTGCTCCAGACTTATTTCAATATCCTTCATTTTTTGGTGGTGTCTTTGATCTGATCAATATTTTTCTTCTCTCTGTTTCTTGGCGATAACTTTATTTCGGCTCTTCCCATATCTTTTTTATTTGTTTTTACTTTCATTTCCTTTTATTTTTAACATGAGCTCGTGGGTCATTTTTGAATACTTGATGGTTCTTATTGTATTAGCTTTTCCTAATACCTGTACTGATTGCCTTAACCATTTTCTTAGTCTATCATTCAGGCAATCAGTGTCACGCGCAGCATAATTTAGATTTTTTTTCTTCATTTCTAACTAGAAGCCACCTTTGTTTTTCGCTTGCTTCTAATTGGACATGTATTTTATTTTATAATCAGCATCTTTCTTCCACTTCTCAAACAGAATCTGACTGTGCAACCAACCATTCTGTGGTCGACTCCAATAATTTATCCTGTTGTTGATAAATGTGACAGTAGTGATCGTGTTTTTCTTATCTATATAAATAAGAGAGCGGCTTTGTTTGTTTGTTGGTCCTTCAAACACACCCAAATCAAGGGCCGGAGACCCTCGGAAACATATATATTCTGAATCAGGGTGGCTCAGGGATGGTTTTAGGGGGGTCAAAATTCAGATCTGATTCATTTGAGGCCACCAGTAGAGTGTTTGCCTTTTTGGCCCGGGCAACCCCGGGTACCCCTGCAGCCCAATTTTTGGCACGGAGACTCACATGACCTCCAGTTCGGACATAGGTTACGTGGGGTTGACCTCCGAGGTCATTTGAGGTCACCAGTAATACACGCTCGAACAACTGGACTCTGTAGCCCAATTTTTGACATGGAGACTCACACAAGTTGTCTGAGGTCACTCGTCGAAGGCCATTTGAGTTCACCGGTAATAGTAAACAAGAGCGCACAAATACTGTGCGTTGGTCTGTGAATACTGGAATAGAAAGTTCCTGGTCCTCTTGTAAGCCCTCTTCAAAAGCATAAGAGGTACATGGTCTTTCTGGAGCAGAAAGAAAGACTGAACTAGAACAAATTAACAGGATTAGAACGCTCGCACTTTTGACCCGGGAAACGTCTGGTGCCCCTGCTAGTCTTTTATAATAAAGTCGATTTCATTCTGTGTTTCTCCCTTTCGGCTTCTCCGGGTACATTTTCTCTCTGTATTTTTGTGGAAGAATGTGGTTGGTATTCTCACGTTGTTCATCTCAGCAGACTTTACCACTTTTTCACCTCTGCCATTCCTCTCTCCTAGTCCGTATTTTTCCATACAGGGTACTTGCTTCTCCATTTTTCGATTTCCCAGCTTTTCCCCTGAGGCCTGCCATGAGCATAGTTTATCTGGTATTTTCTTCTTCCACATTCTGGGAGATGTCGTCACAGAATCTTTCTATTCTTTATCTATGCTTTGAAAGTGGGTTCATATACATGTATTACTTTCATGTGTCTTTTGCATAGTCTTATTAAAAATCAAGCAATTCTATTAGATACAGTGTTGAATTTAACAATGGTCTCTGGTAGAAATCTGTTAATTAGAAATCTTACACCACTAATTGTTTCATTCTGCCTTCCTATGTAGTAAAATAGATGGTTGCTGCCTTGGAGCTGAATTAATTTTTCTTCTTTTCCTTGGATCTCGCGCACACCTAAAATATACCAAAAAATAATGTATTCTAATAATTCACTGACTAAGTTATCACGTTTGTAATCTTCTTCGGGGATTCGTATATTATTCATGTAAATTTTTATGGATTACACTTTGCTTAATGTCCCGGTCTTTCATTCGTCGAGACAATGCATACTTCCTTTCGGTGGCACATTGCCCGTACGCACATGAAGCAGTGCGGTTTGACCTTTAGTTGATGATGATCAACAGGTACGGCTGTAAATTCACTAAAATTACAATTCATGTTTGGTCGGTGGGATTGTGGCAAATAATCTCACCTCCATGCCACATGGCCAGAGATATTGGTGGCTGTTGTGTATATATACTATCTATCTATCTATAGCCCGACGCCCTAATCCCGCAAAGGGTGGCCGCAGACAAAACGCCTCCAAGTCACTCTGTCACCCACCATTTGACTACCCTCCCCCCAACTCACCCCCCCCTCCCTCATATACCTCTCAACTCCATCCCCCCACCTCATCCTCGGTCTACCCCTCCCTCTCCCTCCCTCCACCTCACCTACATACACCCTCTTAGTCAGTCTTTCATTCTCCATTCTCTCCACATGTCCAAACCACCTCAGTGTATTTCTCCTAATCTTTCCAACCACATCCACATCTACCCCACAACGTTCCTTCACTTCTTCATTCGTCACCCTGTCCCTCCACGTCACTCCACATGCTCCTCTCAAGTAACTCATTTCCACTGCTCTCACTCTTGACTTGTTCCCCTGTTGCAAGGTCCATGCCTCGCTTCCATACGTCAGGGAAGGGATCACAATACTATCATGCAGTGACTTAACTTCCATATTCACCTCCCTATTTCTCATCACTGCTTTCAGTGTACCAACAACCTTCCTTCCCTGCTGTACCCTTTCACGCACTTCATCCCCCAAAGTTCCATCCTTACTCATCACACTACCCAAGCACTTGAATGCACTCACATTCTCCATATCCTCACCATCCAACCTCACTGCACACTCTGTGACTTCATTCCTCTCAAACACCATAACTTTACTTTTGTTTACATTAACTTTCAGCTTCCTCCTCCTACACACTGTCCCAAATTCATTCACCAAACCTTGCAACTCCCATTCATCTTCACTCAACAATACTGTATCATCAGCAAACAGCAACACCGGAAGCTTCCAGATCTCACCCTCATTTATTAGGGCCAGCCCCACATCCACTGCCCTACCTTGCATCTCCTTTACAACCCCATCCATATATATATTAAACAGCCATGGAGACATCATACAACCCTGTTTCAGTCCCACATTGAGATCAAAGAACTCACTCAGCTCACCATTAACTCGCATCGTAGCCCTAGCTCCCTCGTACATACTCTTCACAGCACTCAACAATTTCCCCTCCACTCCATATATTCTTAATACCTTCCACATACCTTGCCTATCTATTCTGTCATAAGCTTTCTCCAAGTCCATGAAGGCAGCATACACTTTCCTTCCCTTCTCTAGATACTTCTCCACTAAACATCTTAGAACAAATATCTGATCTACACACCCTTTTCCCTTCCTAAATCCCCCTTGTTCTTCTCCAACTAGCTCCTCTGTCATATGCCTAACCCTGTCAATGAGTATTCTACCATATATTTTACCAGTCACACTAAGAAGGTAAATACCCCTATGGTTACCACATACTTCTCTCTCCCCTTTTCCTTTGTACAGAGGAACAATTATACCTGATATCCAGTCCTCTGGAATCCTTCCCTCTTCCCAAGCCAATCTACACAGCTTCCATATCCACTCCACAACAATCTCACCCTAAGCATTTCACCACACACTTCATCTATTCCTGGGGCCTTTCCCAGCTTAATCTTCTTCATCACTTCCACTACTTCCGACCTACTGATCTCTT
Source organism: Coenobita brevimanus (assembly GCF_032717465.1). Taxonomy (NCBI): domain Eukaryota; kingdom Metazoa; phylum Arthropoda; class Malacostraca; order Decapoda; family Coenobitidae; genus Coenobita; species Coenobita brevimanus. The sequence continues at coordinate 17,016,365 of NC_137039.1, read as the reverse complement.
CCTCCCTCCTCTCATCTCTTCTTCTCCCAGCCATTCCCCAACCACTTATACTCACACTGCTCTCACTCTCTACATTCAACAAATCCTCAAAGTGCTCCTTCCATCTCCTCTCCACCAACAATCTATTATTCCTATCTTTCACTCCCCTACTATTTCCCCTTTCACACTGCCTTACTTTCTTTACCTTCTTCCAAAACAATTTCTTACTCTCCCTCCATTTCACACTCAGATTCCTCCCAAACTCTTCACCCACTTTCTTCTTACTCTCCTTCACCAGTCTCTTAACCTCCCTTCTCCTGCTCACATATACCTCTCTCTTCTCTCTCTCATCTTCTCCCCTACCTCTACTTGCCAACCATTCACCATATGCCTTCTTCTTTTGTTCCACAGCTCGTTTCACCTCATCATTCCACCATGCTGTCCCTTGCACACCCTTGCATCTCCTCCTCACTCCACAAACCGCCTCACATGCTGCGCCTATCTCTTCCGTGAATATCTTACATACGTCTTCCACCCCTTCCATCTGCTCTAGCTCATACCTTCCCAATCTTTCTTCCACTATGCTCTTATACTCTGTCATTTTCTCACTATCTTGCAATTTCTCCACTCTTCTCACAGGAGCAGCTTCCTCCTGTCTTCCCCTTCGTCTCCTCTACCTTGGCCATCACTAAGTGATGGTCCGAGACTCCATTCCCCCACCCTCTCCACACTTTTGCATCCAACACTTGTCTTCTCATTCGCTCATCCACACACACGTAGTCTATCATTGCCTTTCGTTCAACAAGTTCACCATCCATCCTCCTCATTACTCTTCATGTATACCAGTGGATCATCTTATGACGAAAGTAGGTGTTGGCTATTGCCAACCCCTTACCAGCACAGATGTCCACCAAAGCACTACCATTCCCATCTACACAACATGTTATCTTGCTTTCGTGTTCGTGAACTTGATTCTTATGAATTCTTTACGCCCTGGCTTCGGCTTTCCTGTCATTCTCTGACTAAATAAATATGTGCTGTTTACTTATCCCCTAATTCTATTGACTGAAAAATTCTTCGACTATCTTACTTCTGTGTTGCAACACATCCGTTTCAATATTCACCATCACCTTTGGCCCTCCTCTTCTCTCACTAATCCACCTGGTGAACAATGCTACATATTTTCTATCCTTAACCCTTTAACCGTAGGTGTCATCCCAGAATGACATTGCAAAAACTGGACCAAACCGCGGGTATCATTCTGGAATGTTTGTGAATATTTTGAATACCGCGTGTTTTTTCCACACGCCAGTTGTTTCAAGGGAGAGTAACTATTAAGTTCTTTCACTCCAGCCGACCCCCACCTCCCTCCTCCCAACCCCCGGGCCCCCACCTCCCACCCCCCGGGCCCCCCACCCCACCCCTGACCAAACACGCATCAGTATCTGTCCAGATGTGTGAGTGACAACACCGCTGATGTGGCAGTGAAGTGCGGGCAATTACAGTGCCTTTTACCTGCCTCAGTGAACACAGAGTGGGTGTTTATCGTATGTGCAGTGTTCATATATGTTTATAGTATTATTATCAGAATGAGGTTGGCATTTGGTAATGGTGTGTGAGCGAAAAATAGTGATTTTAGATCGCTCACTTCTAATGGCACTGCCCATCCAGTGATAGTCAACGAAATCATGAAACCTACATCATTGCAAAGCCGAAGGTTAGTACTTTCTAATGGTACCTTATTTTTTGCTCTAAATTTATTCTGTGCAGAGTTATAAAGGTTTAAAGTTTTACATTTTGGCTGGAACCCCTGCGGGGGGGGGGGGCAGTCGGGTCAAAACAATGCCCACGGTTAAAGGGTTAATGACTTAGAGCAGCTTGTAAAGCACCGTAGCCGTATCCCTGACCGCCTCGGAGAGAGTTCAGACGTACTTGACCTCTTCCTTACAACTAATCCTTCTGTTTACAATGTTAGCCTTTCCTCTCTTTTCGGCTCCTCCGATCACAACCTTATTACCTTAATCTGTCCTGTCACTCCGGTACGGCCCGTGGACCCTCCAAAGAAACATCAGTTGTGACACTTTGGAGCTGCTGATTGGGACACCCTCAGGCAGTACTTCTTTTACTTTGCCTGAAATAGTTCTTGCTTCCATGGATATCTGAGTGTGCCTCGTGCGTTATGGAGATTGCTCTTTCGGGCATGGAAGCATACATTCCTTCTCATATCCTCTGACTAATGCAAGAAAGCCTTGGTTTAATCACGCTTGTTCTAATGCTGTCCACAACAAGGAGAAGGCCCATAAAACGTATTGGAGCCAACCCGCCCATGAATCACATCTTTCTTATGTTTCTGCCCGGAATCGTGCTAAGTCTGTTTTCTTCGATCTGCAAAAAACAATTTCATCAGTACTAAATGCTCTCAACTCTCCAACTCAAATTCTTCCCTCTCCTTCCGGCATCTTGCCAAAAATCTTTCTAGCAACTTTACCTCATCATCCTTCCCTCCTCTTTTCTACTCTGATGGCTCTGCAGCTATTTCTTCAACTGATAAAGCACATCTCTTCGCTCAGACTTTCTCCTCCAATTCCACCATAGACGATTCCGGTACCGTTCCTCCATCACTCCCTCCCCCCCCCGGCTCCCTCATAGTTGACATTAAAATTTCTTCGGCTAATGTATTTTCTGCCATCACTGGCCTCAGTACTAACAGGGCTTATGGGCCTTATGGGGTCCCTCCCGTTGTCCTCAAGATCTGTGCTTCTGTACTTACACCCTGCCTAGGTAAACTCTTTCGCCTTTGTCTGTCATCTTATTCCTTTCCTTCTTGCTGGAAGTTTGCTCTCATTCAGCCAGTCCCAAAGAAGAGTGACCATTCCAAACCCTCTGACTATCGTCCAACTGTTTTAACATATTGTGTATCAAAAGTTTTCGAGTCTATTCTTAACAGAAAAATTTTAAAGCATCTTTCCTATCATAACCTTTTTTATGATCATCAGTATGGGTTCCGTCAGGGACGCTCCACCGGCAATCTTCTTACCTACCTTTCAGACTCCTGGTTCTCTTCCTTTCGGGACTTTGGCGAAAGTTTTGCCATTCCATTTAACATCTCAAAAGCTTTGATCGAGTCTGGCATAAATCCTTAATTTCCAAACTGCATTCTTACGGTTTGTCTCCTTATATCTGTGTCTTCTGCTATAGTTTCCTCTCTGGTCGTTCTATAGCTACTGTTGTAGACAGCCACCGTTCTTCTACATCTATCAACAGTGATGTTCCTCAGGGCTCTGTCCTATCACCAACTCTCTTCCTTCTATTCATCAATGACCTTGAAAGTTGCACATCTAACCCTATCCACTCATACGCTGATGATTCCACCCTTCACCTTTCCATTAGGTTCCTGCAACTTCCATCTCAGCAGCCACTTTAACAGACAAGTGATGAGGCTATGGCACACCTAATGTCTGACTTGGCTCTATCTTTGGCTGGGTAAAAGTAATCTTGTTTTTAATGCATCAAAAACTAGTTCTTACACCTATCAACCAGACAAAATCTTTCACTGGAGTACTCATTAATGTTTAATAATATCTAGCTCAATCCTGCATCGTCCTTAACGTATTTGGGGTTTCTTTCTCTCAGGACTTACCTTGGAAAGATCATATAACATCTCTTGTAAAATCTGCTTCAAAGAGATTAGGTGTGCTAAGCTGACTCCGTACCATTTTTACCTTTGCACATTGTTGAATTTATACACGGGTTTTATTCGCCCCTGTGTACATTACAAGTCTCGTGTGTGGGGAGGCTCCCCACATACAACTCTTCTCAATAGTGTGGAGTCAAAGCCTTTTCGTCTCATTAACTCTCCTTCTCTTACTGGCTACCTTCAACCTCTGTCTCTTCGCTGCACTGGTGCATCTTTATGTCTTTTCTATTGCTACTTCAGTGGTTGCACTGCGCAGTTGACCCTCGTGCGGTGTGGTGCGGTGAGGATCTGTCCCTTCTCCCCTTTGGGGCTAAGATGCAAATGAATGTGTTTGAGTGGATGAGTAAATTGGGAGTGTGTCGTCCTGTCTCGGCTATCTCCCTTTCCTTGGGGGAAGCAGCCTAGGTATGTAGATAGATACTTCAGTGGTCACTGCTCCTCGGAACTGTCTGCTTGCATCCCTTCACCTCCGCAACGGGCGCGTAGCACCCGTCTAACAACAAACTCTCATGCCTTTTCTGTCCAGCTCTCTAATGCAAGAGTTAACCGTTACTCCCAGTCCTTCATTTATGCAACAGGTGAACTCTGACACCATCTCCCTCTTTCTATATTTCCTACTTCATATGATCTCCAGTCTTTCAAACCCAGTGTCTTCAGGCAACTCGAAATAAACGGATCTTGAATTTGGCTCTCTTTTGTATTATTATTGTTTTTTTCTTGGAAGGAACAGTTTGCGGGCTAATGGCCTTTGGTTCCTTCTTCCTTGCATAAAAAGCAAATGTTAATTATAGTCCCTACGAAAAAAATTAAACTTCTATAGAACATGTGCATGATTTTGATGGTCATTTTTTTATGAACGGAAAATCATTAACTAATCGCCAGTCTCTTTCGACGTTAACGGTTTCACTATTTTCTCAGACAGGAGTTACCATACTGAAAACGTAATTACGTCATTTCATTAATTCTCTCTCTCTTTCTTTCTCCGGAAAACACCCACCCACACCCATACCCACACCCACACCCACCCACACCCACCCACCCACCCACCCACACCCACACCCACCCACCCACCCACCCACCCACCCACCCACACACACCCACCCACCCACACACACCCACACACACACACACACACACACACACACACACACACACACACACACACACACACAAAACCCTACCTCCGTCCCACCAACCGTACCCTCCCATGTCCACGACATTCCCTTTCCCACTGTCCATCCCTACCCTCAAGGGGGATTGATATCCATTCTCAGTTTACTGTGATAGCCGCGCATTTTATAAAATATAATTACTTAACAGAACGACTGTTGTTTACAGAGCCCATATCTTGTGAACTTGTCTGATTCATAGAAATAACGGCAATTACCATTCGGCACATACAATTTGTCCACCAATGAAAGGCTATGGCTCCAGTTTGCTTTCTTTCCGCTAATGTACCTTGCCACCGCCCATGACCCTACGGGGTTGAAAACAGCAATGTAAGCCAACTGTATGTCCACAATGAACACAGCTGCAATAAATGTGTAAAACTTTTGCTGTCGTTACTTTTGATGTAAAAAAAAAAAAAAATTACCAGAGGAAAAAAGTTTCATAATAAAACACTGTTGCTACGTCAGTTTTCCCCCCTTTCATCGTCGTCGTCGTCGTCGTCGCCACCATTCTGTTCGTGACACCCGCGTAAACTAGATGAAGGAGGATACAGAAAACAGGACAGAAAAAAATGTAAAATTGGGATTACTATCAGAGTCATGCTCAGTTGGTCGATAATTTCACGATGGGTGCTGTATCTGTACTGTACATATTTCTTTCTATTGGAAATATTGTTGAATATAGTATGTATTTAGCATTATTAACATCTCTCTCTATATATAGTGTATTTTTAACATAAATGGCGGGCGTGCCTTCTTTTTAAGATAATTACATTTGCAATGAGTGTGTTTTGTATACTGTTTATAGTTCCTTCTGATTCCTTTGTTGATAAAGATTTCAGGTACACACACACACACACACACACACACACACACACACACACACACACACACACACACACATGGAATATTGCTTAATATTTCAGAACATTCATTCACTGTTCCTACATGTAAATGTCGTTTTGTTGAATGACGGTTTATCTGTGGGGTAAAATCTCTGAAGACCAATTAAGTATCATATTGGCTTTTATATGCGTTTTAACCATTTCACTGCAGTACTTCTCCTGTACTACACACCGAGCGATTTTCTAACACTGAGAATGATGGAAGACATATTTAAATCCGTTCTGCATAATAATAATTAATTTTTCTCGGCATCCCCAGACCGCAGAGACAGGAGTGGTGCGTGACATAGGAGACATGGACAAGCAAGGTCGCTACAAGACGCTTCATAATGAGTTCGTGGAGGCCTTTGCTACGTTGGTGCGACGAGGCGACCACGTCATGATTGTAACGGACGTGTCAGTTCAGAAAATGATGGCACAAGACTTTTCTAAAACAGGTGGAAAATGATGCTCATTTGTTTGACGACATTGGTGTCATTATTGTAACTTTTTTCTTGCTATCACTAGATGATGTAACTGATAGTCTTTGGAACACACACACACACACACACACACACACACACACACACACACACACACACACACACACACACACACACACACACACCAATATGGCTCTTCATTTCTGTTTATGTCCACACACTGTGGCGGAGAATTATATAATAGTTTTGCAGTTACTTTCTTCTTCTTCCTTTCCTTCTCTTTCTCCCTTTTCTCCTTCTCCTTTTACTTCTCGTCTTTTTCCTTCTCCTCATCATCATCATCAGCAGCAGCAGCACCATTATTATTATTATTATTATTATTATTATTATTAATTATTATTATTATTATTATTATTATTACTATTATTATTACTACTAGCCGAAAAGGTCCGCCATCCGGGAGGACTTTTTTCGGCTAACTCCTGCGGAGGGCTGATTGGGCCTTTGACCAATATACCTAATGTAACTTTCCCACATGCAATTAATCCTAATAAATATATAGGGAGGCTTTAGGAAGGGAAGAGGTTGTGTAGATCAGATATTCATTCTTAGATCTTTAGTGGAAAAGTTTCTAGAGAAGGGAAAGAAGTTGTATGCGGCTTTCATGGATTTGGAGAAAGCATATGACAGGGTGGATAGACAAGGATTGTGGAAAGTATTAAGAATATAGAGAGTAGATGGGAAGTTGTTGAATGCTGTGAAGAGTATGTATGATGGTGCTAAGGCTGCAGTGCGTGTGGATGGTGAACTGAGTGAATTTTTCTCTTTGAAGGTTGGGTTGAAACAGAAATGTGTCATGTCTCCATGGTTGTCCAATCTGTACATGGATGGGGTAATAAATGAGGTACAAGGTAGGGTAGTGGATGTTGGATTGGCCCTGTTGAGAGAGGGTAGTGTTTGGAAACTCCCTGTACTGTTGTTTGGAGATGATACGGTGTTGTTGAGTGAAGACGAAGGAGAGCTGCAAGGCTTGGTAGATGAGTTTGGGAGTGTGTGTAAGAAACGGAATCTAAAGGTGAATGTAGGGAAGAGTAAAGTGATGGTCTTTGAGAGAGGTGAAGTCAGTGAATGTACAGCGAGGTTGGATGGTGAGGAACTGGAAAATGTGAGTACGTTTAAGTACTTGGGTAGTGTGATGAGTAAGGATGGAGGTTTGGAGGGTGAAGTGCTTGAAAGGGTACAGCAGGGAAGAAAGGTTGCTGGTTCCTTGAAAGCAGTGATAAGAAGCAGGGAAGTGATCATGGACGTGAAAAAGTTACTACATGACAGTATTGTGATACCAACTCTAACGTATGGAAGTGAAGCTTGGACGCTGCTGGAAGGACACAAGTCAAGAGTGAGAGCAGTGGAAATGAGTTATTTAAGAGGAGCCTTTGGAGTCACATGGAGAGACAGGCTGACAAATGAAGATATAAAGGAGCGTTTTGTTGTGGATGTGGATGTGATAGGAAACGTTAGGAGGAATACACTGAGGTGGTTTGGCCATGTAGAGAGGATGGAGGGTGAAAGACTGACGAGGAGAGTGTATGTGAGTGAGGTGGAGGGAGGAAGAGGGAGGGGGAGGCCGAGGATGAGTTGGAGGGATGGGGTGAAGAGGTATATGAGAGAGGGGGGTGAGTTGGGAACGGAGCAGTGAAATGGCGGGAGACAGGGAGACATGGAGGCGATTTGTTTGTGGCCACCCCGAACGGGATTGAGGCGTCTGGCAATAGATAGATAGATAGAAATTATATACCAAAACACTCCCTGGATCATGCTGATTCAGAATATGTATCATATGTGAAGGTACACCCTAATGGAGCCGAGTTTATAGGTAACAAACATACAAACACTCGCCTTTATTATTATACTGTAGATTATTATTATTATTATTATTATTATTATTATTATTATCATCATTGTGGTAGGTGGGGGCGCTCACCATCCACACACTCAGTGTAGTGCTGCTCTCGGGTGTCTGCTCTTTCCTTTCCTCCATCCTTCTTTCCTTCCATCCTCTCCTGTCTTTCTTTCCTTCATTCTTCCCTCGTCCTTCTGTCTACGGGTAACTTCACATTCCCTCTTCTGTCTTTCTTTCCTTCATTCTTTCCTCTTCCTTCCACCTTGGGTGACTCTACACTGAGTGACAAGCCAAATGGTTTGCTGTACACCAGGAAACCATTTACTACGCTGGGTGGTAACTATATAACCAAATTTTGGCACCTGGTGGTTTAGTGGGTAATTATGGCGCTCCAATCGGATTGAGCCAGTGAAGGTTTATATCCAAGGGATGGTTTGGGTTTACTGCTCACGTAATGCCACTCAGGGATAAGTGAAGCTGGTCACTCTCATCATAAATGTCAGGATCAACTTGCCTAGCCCCGGGCTCCTACGCTCCTCATGGGGCAGCGTAGGACTGGATGATGAATGAATGAATGAAATTATCATTTTGTTCTTGTTGTTGTCGTTGTTGTTTTTACTCATTATTATTATTATTATTATTATTATTTCCATGATTTTTTCTCAACACATTTCAGTTGGGTACCATTCCCTCATTACTGCGCCAGTTCACTAAAACATGGTACTATAATTCCCGAGACACACACCCCAAACGCCTTTGTTTATAGGAATAATTTTTAAAAAGAGTCTTTATAGGGAATGTGAGGTCATGAGCCCAGGCATAAAACAAATTTGTGATCGTATGGTCTTCTATGCTGATTAATAACGTGCCAGATTATTCAGAAGTATGTCAATGTATTGTAGTTGTGTGGCCACCATCCTGCATTCCATGGTAATGTTAGCTGTCTTCCAATATGAAAAATTGTGCCTAAGAGTGTGAAATGCCCGACAGGCATTTTCGTAATTTCTAAAGCCTTGATAACGACCATAGATGTCATGAAACATGTTACTGAGGCACCTCAGATGACTTCTGTAGCCACATTACGTTTTCCAACTCTCTTTGAAGTCCCATGCATTTTCTGTGGTGCCCTGTAAGTCATGTAGGTTTCTAGGAGTCGTGTGGCCACCCAGACTAGTTTTTCGCTTGGCACACGAATGAGAAGAACCTTGAGTTCTTAATCTTCATGGTCTGATTCCCAACCTGCAGTGAGTGGCCGTCGGACACTTACCACCTCTACCCTTGCCAAGCCTCCCATGGGTCCAAGGAATGGGTTGAGGACTAGTGCTATTGAGAGGCCATAAGAGATGACAGTGTCATCATTATCGAGTGGAAAGAGTACCCTTGACAATGGGAGCTATCATGTGGAGAGTGATGTGCCCCAGGTGTCCTCTTGTGCCTCCTTCCAACTTGCCATCCCACCACGTGAGAAGGACTCAGACCCCAGCGTGATGGCCGATATTCCCATAGCGCATAGAGACATTTTCTGGCCATCAGACATGTCAGGAGACTGCTCTGAGGCGTCGGACTCCAATGCAGAGCCTCAAGCAGCTGGAAATGCATGTGCAGGAGAAACGCCACATATCGGCCACTCTGCCTTCAACACCTACATCACCCCAGCCTAGAACATCAAGGGTGATGTCCCCACAGCGTAGCCCTCCATGTGCACCCATATAACTACAAAGGCAACCATGTGGGCAGCCGCAATAGGCAGCATCACCTCCCATCACCCCTCAGGTATTGCCACACAGTGAATTACTACCCTCTGATTCATCCTATTTTTCCCCCAGTCCTTGTAGCACATGATGCCTTATATGTGGCCATGCTGACCAGTCAAGAGGCTGGTGTGGATGTGGTACATCTGCCCATCATCCCAGTTCCACTTGTGTGGACGATGAATCCTTTGTGTGGGAGGAGGGGGAAGGGTTAGAGTTTTTGGTGGATGCCGGTAATCAGTAGAGTGGCGGCCTGCAGTCCTAATGTCGACAGACATAGTTGAGGGGTTTGATTAGATGGAGAAAGATATTGTAGGTGTATCACAGATTTATGGCTGCCCTTGTATCACCAGTGGATTGGAACATGGGTGGCTGCCAGTAAAATGGTGGGGTGTCGAGTAGAGTGAACTGGTAGCTCTAGCTCCCTTTCCCTCTCTGCATTCTTTTATTGTAAGTGAGACGAGTTATAGTCGCTTCATGGGTTACAGAGTTTTATTGTACAAAGTTATATAGACATTTTACTGACAGTGTAACATAACGTGGCGGGAACCTCCTTGCTGGCCCTGTCTCCTGCCTTCTGCCATCAGTCGTACTCTTAGGCTCTCTCGGGCTCTTTCTATATATCTCTCTCTTGCCTTCTGAATCTCCTACACCTGGTTTTTGGACTTTATATCCCCCTCTGACTTCTGGCTAAAGTGTATGGTCATACGTGTGCATACGTATGTGCGTGTGTGTGTGTCGCCTACATTAACAGCACGCCTGATCAGAGATGTTTGGCATTTATGAGATTCTTGGTTGTCTCGACTGGGGAAGTGTACTTTATCTCTTCCTGAAAAACTTAGACAAAAGTGCCTGCCCATTACATATTGTACTTGTGCTACATATTAACAACTGTTACATATGACATATTAAATGCCTATATATTGCTCGGTCACGCCAGCTGTTGTACCTACGACACTGTGTCATAACATATAAATGCCTCTTACCTTCACATTACAATCAACTTGTCAGCTAATTAAGTGAAATACATTACAGTATATTATAAAAGTAACATAATTCTTGTAACACAAAATTGTACCATGATTGTAACAATATTGTAACACAATTGTAGTTACATTGTGTTAATGCAACTGTTACACAACTGTAGTTGTAACAAAACTGTAGTCATATTGTAATACACCTGTAGTTACATTGTGTTAATGCAACTGTTACACAATAATACTGTAGTCGTAGCAAAATTGTAGTAAATTGTAACATAAGTGTAGTTACATAACTGTTGCAATTGTAACATAATTGCAGGAATCATAATTGTAGTCAGCGTAGTAATGTAACAGATACATATGTATATAATTATACACTAGAAATGTAATCACAATACAGTGGTAAGTCTACTGTAGTCAATTGTATCATGAATCAGCCATATGTGATGTACAGTCGTCAGCACAAATTCGCTGCAAGCCTACTCATGTGATGTGGTTGTTTTGTCTGGCAACGGTGTATGGGAACTAGTTGCCACACAGGTTTTTATACGCTTTAAAAACGTGTTTGTAGGAATTAGTACTATAAATCGCCCAGGAAGCAATATTCTTTATGTCCGATTAGCATAAAAATGTGCGAAAGACGACAGAAAAATGTTGTGGAGTGATGAAACTTCCGCTCTCTCCCCCGTACCCCTCCCGATTACCCTCCGCAGCCTGCCTCTCACCACACCTCCCCCCCCCCCATGCTCTCATTCTCCACTCCCATCACTCCTTACCCCGCCTACATTACTAATTTTTATTCATCGCGCTAACCTACGTAATCAATCGCACTCTTTCTATTTCTTGTCTACTGTATTCCTGTAACCTTTTTGTTTCTATATATGCGTGAGATTTTTACCATGCCACTCGTTTTCTCTTACTTCGTACTTCAGTCATGATGCAGTAGTTCGAAACATTGTTGGTTCTGATAGTGCTTCATGAATCAGTGAACAGTATGAGGAGAATGGGAACATTTTCCTAAGGAAGAGTGAGGGCGAGAAGTAGGAGGAATGGGCACAAATGTTTGTTTAATTACGCCTATTGAAATAATAGCCACCGACTGCCGCTCTCACTCAAACAAACACCAGTAAGGAATACATCACAAGAACGAGACCTCAGTGTTCATATATCTCCTGGCTGTTGGTAGTGACAAAAGGTGGAGAAAAAGATAACTGGAATAAAAGAAGTGAGAAGGAGACGAGGAGGGTGAGAATGGGACACGACCAGGAAGGAATACTGATAATTAGCCTTGGATATAGTTGGTAGTACTGCGACCAACTGGGAATAGGGCAGACTGGGTTTAGTAAACAGTCAAGAGAGAATTGCGAAGAGCCAATGGAGTTAGTCAATCTATATCTATTGCCAGACGCCTTAACCCCTTATACGGGGTGACCACAAACAAATCGCCTCCACGTCACCCTGTCCCCTGCCATTTCACTGTCCTGCTCCCAATTCACACACCCCTCTCTCATATACCTCTCCACTCCACCCGGTGGATAAATGAATGAAGGTAGAGAGGGTGGAGAGAGGAGATAGTCAGAGGCATGAAAGTGAGCTGGGGTAGGAGGGAGAGGGAGAGGTGGGGGGACATCAGGAGGGTAAGGGGGAGAGAGGGGAAGGGAGCTTAAACACGGTTATAATGAGCAATACAAGAGTATTACCCTCATACGTCATTCCATAACATTATTCTGTCAACTCTTGCACTTTTTTATACCGATCGATACGGTAGACAGAATATGGTACTTTAGGCAGTCTCTGGTACCACTTCTTAAAAACACGTCTTTAAAGTATATAAAAGTCTATGTGGCAGCTAGTCCTTTTACTCTGTTGCCAGACAAAAGGACTCACACCACACGAGTAGACTTCCAGCGAAATTATGCTGGCGACTGTACTTGCTATTTATTTATGTGAGACATAGTAACATTATTACACAATGTGTACATTGGCTTAGTTATGTTGCACAGTTTACAGTGTATTAATTTAAATTAAAAAGATGTATGTAACCCCATATTTTGCTACTTTCTATAAATTTATATATATAGTATTAACAGTATGTACAACATTCACTTAGTTTCGTGTGTACCACACATCACTTGATACTATAGTTCTCCAATGGCTGTGAAGTCAGTCTGATATGTGTATTCACGTTTTAGTTCATCTTAATGGTTGGCAACACTTGTGTGTGTGCTTGAGTCCAGCATAGTGGTTAAGTGCATGTAGTGTGGACAGTAATTGTAGCACACTGTTGCTAGCTTCATTTGTGTTGGCCATATTCACTTGATTTTTCTTGTAACCGTGTCCTCATCAGTTTATTAAACTGATTGGTCTTACTAGATAACATTGACTAATAACCACTTTTTACATTTCTCTTAATTGCTCACTAAGTTAATGTGATGTTATATATATATTCGATCACTGTGTAGATAGAATCCTTTGCTATGAAAGTTATATGATAAAGAAATAGGACATTATATATATATATATATATATATATATATATATATATATATATATATATATATATATATATATATATATATATATATATACTTGTTAATTATTGTTAGTGCAAATACTGATATTACATTACTATTGTTAAATATACATAAGTTTGTGTAAAAATGAAGTAGTACTTATAAATTAATAGAGTCATGGAAATAACAGTAGTGAAGATGATAGTGATGTTGTCTGAATGGTGTTGGTAGGGTAAGATGAAGTAGGTCAGGGTCCTGGTATGACTACATTAGCACTCATGTCATTACTGCGGGGTCAACACTGCTCGATTGTTGTGGTGGTGAAGATGTTGGTGAAGGTGGGATGACGAATGGTGGGGAGAGGGAGACTGGTTGGGAGAGAAGGTGAACAGTGATGGTGATAGTGGTGTCAGGCACAGGTTGATTGACATGTTATGCTCTTAGCGTAACACAAGTGTAGAGTGTAAGTCACATTGGTGTGCAAAATCAGCTTGATACAACACAGCCCAGATGAACTTCCCTGTTTTTTCTCGTTGTTTATTCTTGCTTGTTTTCTTCCTCACATTATTGTTGGTTCTTTCTTGCTGTGATTAACTTGTAGGCTTGTAGAAGACTGTTGACTTGTCTCATAGACTTGTTACTTTCAGTTGCTTGTGAATCGTCGAGCTTAAATCGTAGAGTTGCATCGAAGATAAGTAGTTTGATTGATGTATATCGTAGTTAATGATTTTTTTTTTTTTTTTTTGTAATGGGAGGAAGAAGGAACGGAACCAAAGGCTCAGCCCGCAGAACGTTCCTTCAGGAAAAAAAAAAAAAAAAACATACAAATGAGAGCCAAATTCAAGATCCATTCATTTCGAGATGCCTGGACACACTGCGTTTGAAAGACAGGAGATCATAGCAAGTAGGAAATACAGACAGAGGGAGAAAGTTCCAGAGTTGACCTGTTGCATAAATGAAGGACTGGGAGTAACGTTTAACTCTTGCATTGGAGAGTTGGACAGTAAAGGGATGAGTTTTTTTTTTTTTTTCTATGCGAGGAAGAAGGAACCAAAGGCCATGAGCCCGCAGTAACAGTTCCCTCCAAGAGAAAAACAAAATACAATAGAGAGCCAAATTCAAGATCCGATCATTTTGAGATGCCTGGACACACTACGTTTGAAAGACTGGAGATCATAGGCAGCAGGAAATACAGACAGAGGGAGACAGTTCCAGAGCTGACCTGTTGCATAAATGAAAGACTGGGAGTAACGGTTAACTCTTGCATTAGAGAGCTGGACAGAAAAGGGATGAGAGTTTGCTGCCAGACGGGTGCTACGCGCCCGTCATACAGGTGGAGGAATGCAAGCAGACAGTTCAGAGGAGCAGTGACCATTAAAGTAGCGATAGAAAAGAGATAAAGATGCAACAGTGCGGCGAAGAGACAGAGGTTGAAGGGAATCAGTAAGAGGAGGAGAGTTAATGAGATGAAAAGCCTTTGAATCCACCCTATTGAGAAGAGCTGTATGTGGGGAGCCTCCCCACACATGAGAGTTGTACTCCACACAGGGGCGGATAAAACCCCTGTATAGAGTCAACAATTGTGCAGGGGTAAAGAAAGAGCGGAGTCGGCTTAGCACACCCAATCTCTTGGAAGCAGATTTTACAAGAGATGTAATATGATCTTTCCAAGATAAGTCCCGAGTAAATGAAACCCCAAGCATGTTCAAGGATGATGCAGGATTAAGCTGAATATTATTAAACATTAGTGGGTATACCTGTGGAAGATTTTGTCGGGTTGATAGGTGTAAGAACTGAGTCTTAGATGCATTAAAGACAACCATATTATTTTTACCCCAGTCAGAGATATGAGCCAAGTCAGACATTAGGTGTGCCATAGCCTCATCCCTTGTTTCTTGAAGTAACTGTTGAGATGGGCGTTGCGGGAACCGAATGGAAAGGTGAAGGGTGGAGTCATCAGCGTATGAGTGGATAGGATTAGATGTACAGCTTAGAAGATCATTGATGAATAAAAGGAAGAGAGTTGGTGATAGGACAGAGCCCTGAGGAACACCACTGTTGATAGATCTAGGAGAAGAACGATGGCCGTCTACAACAGCGGCTATAGAACGACCAGAAAGGAAGCTAGCGATGAAGGCACAGATAGAAGGATAGAAACCATGGGAGGGCAGTTTGGAAATTAAAGATTTGTGCCAGACTCGATCGAAAGCCTTTGAGATGTCAAGTGCAATGGCAAAGCTATCGCCAAAGTCCCGAAAGGAGGATGACCAGGAGTCTGAAAGGTAGGTGAGAAGATCGCCAGTGGAGCGTCCCTGACGGAACCCATACTGACGATCGGAAAGAAGGTTGTGATAGGAAAGATGTCTTAAAATTTTTCTATTAAGAATTAACTCGAAAACTTTTGGAATACAGGACGTTAAAGCAATTGGACGATAGTTGGAGGGTTGGGAGTGGTCACCCTTCTTTGGGACTGGCTGAATGAGAGCAAACTTCCAGCAAAAAGGAAAGGTACAAGTTGACAGACAAAGGCGAAATACTTTGCCTAGGCAGGGTGTAAGCACAGAAGCACAGTTCTTGAGAACAACAGGAGGGACCCCATCAGGCCCATATGCCTTGTTAGTACTGAGGCCAGTGATGGCAGAAAATACATCAACTGAAGAAATTTTAATGTCAGCCATGAGGAAGTCAGAGGGGGGAAGTGATGGAGGAACAGCACCGGAATCATCTAAGGTGGAATTGGAGGAGAAAGTCTGTGTGAAGAGATCTGCTTTATCAGTAGAAGAAATAGCTACAGAACAATCAGAGTAGAAAAGAGGAGGGAAGGATGATGAGGTAAAGTTGTTAGAAAGATTTTTGGCAAGGTGGCAGAAGGAGCGGGAAGAATTCAAGTTGGAGAGTTGAGAGCATTTAGTATGGATGAAATTATTTTTAGTAGAGCGAAGAACAGACTTAGCACGATTCCGGGCAGAAACGTAAAGATTATGTGATTCAGGGGTGGGTTGGCTCCGGTACCTTTTGTATTCCTTCTCCTTGTTGCGGACAGCATTAGAACAAGCGTGATTAAACCAAGGCTTTCTTGCGTTAGTCAAAGGATATGAGAAAGGAATGTATGCTTCCATGCCCGAGAGAATAACCTCCGTAATGCGCAAGGCACACTCAGATGGCTCACGGCCATGGAAGCAATAATTATTCCAGGGAAAATCAAAGAAGTACTGCCTGAGGGCCTCCCAGTCCGCGGCTCCAAAATGCCACAGACGACGTTTCCCTGGAGGGTCCACAGGCCGTACCGGAGTGATAGGACAGGTTAAGGTAATAAGGTTGTGATCGGAGGAGCCCAACGGAGAGAAAAGATTAACAGAGTAAGCAGAAGGATTAGTTGTGAGGAAGAGGTCAAGTATGTTGGAGCTCTCTCCAAGGCGGTCAGGGATACGGGTAGGGTGCTGTACAAGCTGCTCTAGGTCATTAAGGATAGAAAAGATGTAGGCTTGTTCACCAGGTGGATCCGTGAAAGGAGAGGAGAGCCAAAGGTGGTGGTGAACATTGAAATCTCCAAGAATGGAGATTTCAGAGAAAGGAGAAATGGACAGAATGTGTTCCATCGTAGAAGTAAGATAGTCGAAGAATTTTTGATAGTCAGTAGAATTAGGGGATAAGTAAACAGCACAGATATATTTAGTCAGAGAATGACAGGAAAGCCGAAGCCAGAGTGTGGAGAATTCAGAAAAATCAAGTTCAGGAACACGAGAGCAAGATAAGTCGTTGCGTATGTATACACAACAGCCACCTTTGGCTTTGAAATGTGTACAGAGAAAGTAGGAGGATACAGAAAAGGGTTTACTGTCAGTTGCCTCAGACAGCTGAGTCTCCGTTAGAAAAAGAAGGTGAGGTTTAGAGGAGGAGAGGTGGTGCTCAACAGAGCGAAAGTTAGATGAAAGGCCGCGAATGTTGCAGAAATGAAGACGGGTGCTACATGCCTGTCCTAGAGGTGGAGGGATGCAAGTAGACAGTTCAGAGAAGCAGTGACCATTGAGGCAGCGACAGAAAAGAGATAAAGAGGCAACAGTGTGGCAAAGAGACAGAAGTTGAAGGGAGCCAGTAAGAGGAGCAGAGTTGATGAGACGAATAGCCTTTGACTCCACCCTATTGAGAAGAGCAGTATGTGGGGAGCCTCGCTAAACATGAGAGTTGTACTCTAAACAGGGGCGAATAAATCTCGTGTACAAAGTCAACAATTGTCCCGGGGTAAAGAAGGCACGGAGTTGGCTTAGCACACCTAATCTCTTGGAAGCAGATTTTAAAAGAGATGCAATATGATCTTTCCAAGATAAGTCGTGTGTGAATGAAACCTCAAGCATGTTCAAGGATGATGCAGGACTGAGCTGGACATAAGTGGGTACTCCTGTGGAAGATTTTGACAGGTTGATAAGTGTAAAAACTTAGTTTTTGATGCATTAAAAACAACAAGATTATTTTTAACCCAGTCAGATATACGAGCCAAGTCAGACATTAGGAGTGCCATAGCATCATCCCTTGTTTGTTGAAGTAACTGTTGAGATGGACATTGCAGAAACCAAATGGAAAGGTGAAAGGTGGAATCATCAGCGTAACAGCGGATAGGAGCAGATGTACAGCTTAGAAGATCATTGATGAATAAAAGGAAGCGAGTTGGTGATAGGAAAGAGCTCTGAGGAAAACCACTGTTGATAGATATAGGAGAAGAACGATGGCCGTCTACAACAGCAGCTATAGAACGACAAGAAAGGAAGCTATAGATGAAGGGACAGACAGAAGGATAGAAACCGTAAGAAGGCAGTTTGGAAATTAAAGATTTATGCCAGATTCGATCGAAAGCCTTTGAGATGTCAAGTGCAGTGGCAAAGCTTTCGTCAAAGTCTCGAAAGGAGGATGACCAGGAGTCTGAAAGGTAATTAAGAAGATCGCCAGTGGAGCGTCCCTGACGGAACCCCTGCTGACGATCAGAAAGAAGGTTGTGATAGGAAAGATGCTTTAAAATTCTTCTGTTAAGAATAGACTCGAAAACTTTTCAGAAACAGGATGTTAAAGCAATTGGACGATAGTTAGAGGGTTTGGGATGGTCACCCTTCTTTGGGACAGGCTGAATGAGAGCAAACTTCCAGCAAGAAGGAAAGGTACGGTTTGAAAGACAAAGGCAAAAGAGTTTACCTAGGCAGGGTGTAAGCACAGATGCACAGTTCTTGAGGACAACGGGAGAGATTCCATCAGGCCCATATGCCTTGTTAGTACTGAGGCCAGTGATAGCAGAAAATACATCAGCTGAAGAGATTTTAATGTCAACCATGAGGAAGTCAGAGGGGGAAAGTGATGGAGGAACAGCACCGGAATCATCTAAGGTGGAATTGGAGGAGAAGGTCTGAGCGAAGAGATCTGTTTTATCTGTAGAAGAAATAGCTACAGAGCCATCAGAGTAAAAAAAAGGAGGGAAGGATGATGAGGTAAAGTTGTTAGAAAGGTTTTTGGCAAGGTGCCAGAAGGAGCAGGAAGAGTTCGAGTTGGAGAGTTGAGAGCATTTAGTACGGATGAAATTATTTTGAGCAGAGCGAAGAACAGACTTAGCACGATTCTGAGCAGAAACATAAAAAAGATGTGATTCAAGGGTGGGTTGGCTCCGGTACCTTTTATAGGCCCTCTCCTTGTTGCTGACGGCATTAGAACAAGCGTGATTAAACCAAGGCTTTCTTGCATTAGTCAAAGGATATGAGAAAGGAATGTATGCTTCCATGCCCGAGAGAATAACCTCTGTAATGAACATGGTATACTCGGTTGGCTCCCAGCAATGGAAGGAATAATCATTTCAAGGAAAATCAAAGAAGTAGTGCCTGAGGGCCTCCCAATCTGCAGCTCCAAAGTGCCACAGACAAGGTTTCTTTGGGGAGTCCACAGCCCATACCAGAGAGATAGGACAGGTTAACCCGTCACGTCCTGAGGTTTTCCGCACCTCCGACATCCCCCAATCCCGAGGTATTTTCGAAAATAAATTTTTTGGCTAAAACCTCCGCTTTTGGTCAGAAACATCGAAAATTCATAGAGAAATCGCTCACCTGAGGTTTAAAATACTCGATCCAGGTAGGAGTTCCTCCTTACCTGACTGGGTTTTCTAACATGCTGGTACCAAAGAAAACGAGTTCTATGGGAGGGTAACTATTTCACACAACTCATAAACGGTATTTATTTATTTACTTGGTACGAATTTATATGTAGTATGAGAGTATATTGGTTTTCAAACAGTAATATAGGCATTATAAGCATTGTTTCATTCACTAATTAATCACCATACCTAACCTTTTTTTTGCCACATTACCTGATCATTATTTCTGACTGTTTCTTCTTCTAATGCTATGTAAACTTTGTCCTCCACATTCTCATCGATTGGGGAATCACTCTGGCCCTGAATATCTTTACTGGCCAGGTCACTGGTAACAGGTGAATTGCCAAGACAATGGTGTGAGGGGGGGGAGAGGGGAGGTTATGCAGTGTAAGGCATTGTCCCTGCTTGGCATCTTGTAGAGGAATAGAGGAAGGTGTCCCGTGTATACATACGAAGAATCACTTGCCAAAATTGAAAATTGTGCAAATTAGGGACCTTGCAATTGCACGACTTACCAGTACGTCGCCGGGACTGGCAAATGCAAAATGTTATAACGCACCCATACATCAACGGGATGGGGTGGGTTAAGGAAGCAAGGTTATGATCGGAGGTGCCCAACAGAGAGAAGAGATTAACACTAAGCAGAATGATTAGTTGTAAGGAAGAGGTCAAGTCTGTTGGAGCTCTCTCCAAGGCTGTCAGGGATGTGGGTAGGGTGCTGTAAAAGCTGCTCTAGGTCATTAAGGATAGAAAAGATGTAGGCTTGTTCACCAGGTGGATCAGTGAAAAGAGAGGAGAGCCAAAGGTGGTGGTGAACAGTGAAATCTCCTAGAATGGAGATTTCAGAGAAAGGAGAAATGGATAGAATGTGTTCCATTGTAGAAGTAAGATAGTCAAAGAATTTTTCATAGTCAGTAGAATTTGGAGATAAGTAAACAGCACAGATATATTTAGTCTGAGAAAGATAGGAGAGCCGAAGCCAGAGAGAATCAAGTTCAGGAACACAAGAGCAAGATAGGTCGTTGTGTACATATACACAACATCCACCTTTGGCTTTGAAATGAGTATAGGGAAAGTAGGAGGATACAGAAAAGGGTTTGCTGTCAGTTGCCTCAGACAGCTGAGTCTCAGTAAGGAAGAGAAGGTGAGTTGATTGTGTTGTAGAATTGTTGGTTGTTGATAATTACAGTATAGTAGGCTTCTATCATCTTATCGCTTCACTGCTTCATTACGCTTCGTTACCACCACACTTGAATCTTCAAAATCTGTAGCCATAGATGTAGATAGACATAGGGAAATAGGGAGGTTGGTTGTAGTTGTAGATAATTGAAGCACCACCAGTATAAAGTCGTGAGGTGTTATATGGCGCGACCTTGTAGCTGCTACAAAATGTGGATTGTTCTTCCCTTGTACAGTAGAGGTTCAGTAGAGTCAGCTGCTGCATTTAAAGTCGTTAGGCGTTGATTGATTGTAGTTTATTTGTTTTTACAGCTCGCCACCTAATGTCAATGGACATAGTTTATCTTTGATTTTGTGCTGTCAGTGTCATCTTCTACTGCTGCCACCAAATGTTAACTGCACTGCACTTGTAGCAGTCCAGGAGAGTCTGCTGCTGCATATAAAGTCGTTAGGTTGCCACCAAATATCAATAGAGGTAGCCAAGGGGTTTAATTAAATGGAGAGAGATATTGTAGATGTATCATAGATTTACAGCTGCCCCTCTATCACCAATGGATTGGAACATGGGCGGCTGACAGTAAAATGGTGGGGTATCGAGCAGAGTGAATAGGAAGCTCTCTCTCTGTCTCACTTTCTCTCTCTGTGTATTCTTATATCGTAAATGAGGTAAGTAGTCACTTCTTGGGTTAGAGAATTTTATTGTACAAAGTTGTATAGAGATGTGATTGACAGCATAACGTGACAGCGAACCTCCTAGCTGACCCTATCTCCTGCATTCTGCCCTCGATCATACTCTCGGGCTCTCTTGGTCTCTCTCTCTCTCTCTCTTTCTCTGTCTGGCTCTCTGAATCTCCTGCACCTGGTTCTGGAACCTATATTCCACTCTGACTTCCAGCTAAAGTGTGTGGGCGTACATGTGCATGTGTGTGTGTGTGTGTGTGTGTGTGTGTGTGTGTGTGTGTGTGTGTGTGTGTGTGTGTGTGTGTGTTGGCCACATTTCCAGTACCTCATCAGAGGTGTTTGGCATATATGATATTCTCGGTTGTCTGGGCTGGGGAAGTGTACTTTGTCTCTTCCTCAAGAACTTAGACATAACTTACCTGCCCATTACATATTGTACTAGTGTTACGTATTAACAACTGTTACATATGACATATCTAATGCCTGTTGGGAGATTTGCTGGTTAGTTAGTGCTGAAATATTCCCGACGATTCTCGTATTTTACCGTTACGTGTCGGAGTTGCCAGCTAGCCTTCTGTTTGTGAGTGGAGGTATTTTGTAAGTTGTGCATTAATTTTCATGCCTCTTTCCTCTTTAATGTTTTATTTACATGACTGCTAAATTAAGTAATTGTAACTCAGTTTGTATGCTAAATAATCTAGAGTAAGCTACTGTTACATAATGTAAAAAAAAAAACTCTGGATATTGTGGATGACTTTGATTTTGTAACTGTACACTATATGTTAGAGTGTACTAGAAGCGACGAGAGTAATGCAAGGCTATATAAGGATGGGGAATGGACTAGAGAAGACAGTTCAGTGGGGTTTAGGCCAGTGTCAGTTCAGTGTCAGTGAAGTTTGTGGAGTAGACTGTAGCACCAGTCGAGCAGAGCAGTATTCCCAATTTGGATGGAAAGCTGATGACGGAAAGCTGGAGCTCCAGTTTCATCAGCCCTCGGGATTAGTTCATAATCATCCCCCTTTGCTAAACGTTCTCAGTGTTTCAGAAACACACAGAGTAGACCAGCCTGCTCTCCAGTACAAGTTTTTCTGTCAACGATAAACTACATGCACATTACGCACTACACTTCCTTTTTATAATGGAAAAAAAAATGGAGTCTAATAACCAAGCCTCTGAGTCCATGGGGGAGGGGGCATAAATGCTCCTATTATCCACCTCTCACCCGGTGACGACTCAAAGAGCTGCCTGGAACCACTGTCTGACTCACTTCTTCCTCATTTCTGCAACATTTGCGGCCTTTCCTCTAAATTTCTCTTAACTGAGACTTAGCTGAGGCAACTAATACCAAACCCTTTTCTGTATCCTCCTACTTTCTATACACTTATTTCAAAGCCAAAGGAGGCTGTTGTGTATATGTACACAGTGATTTATCTTGCTCTCGTGTTCCTGAATTTGATTCATCTGAATTCTCTACTCTCTGGCTTCGGCTTTCCTGTCATTCTTTGACTAAATATATCTGTACTGTTTATTATCCCCTAACTTTACTATGAAAAATTCTTCACTTATCTTACGTTGACGATGGAACACATCCTATCCGTTTCTCCTTTCTCTGAAATCTCCATTCTAAGAGATCTCAGTGTTCACTCTCCACTCCTTTCACATATCCACCTGTGAACAACCCGACATATTTTCTAACCTTAATGACCTAGTGCAGCTTGTATAGCTCCCTCCCCACATCCCTGACCGCCTTGGAAAGAGTTCCAACATACTTGACCTCTTTCTTACAATTAATCCTTCTGCTTATGCTGTTAATCTTTCCTCTCTGTTGGGTTCCTCAGATCACAGCATTATTGCCTTAACCTGTCCTCTTGCTCCAGTACGGCCTGTGAACCCACCAAAGAAACGTTGCTTGTGGCACTTTGGAACTGCTAATTGGGGTGCCATCTAGTACTTCTTTGATTTTTCCTAGAATGATTATTGCTTCCAAGCCTGGGAACCATCTGAGAGTACCTCGCGCATTACAGAGGTTATTCTTTCGGGCATGTAAGCATACAATCCTTTCTCATATCCTTTAACTAATGCAAGAAAGCCTTACTTTAATCATACTTGTTTTAATACTTTTCATGACAAGGAGAGGGCCTATAAAAGATACCGGTGCCAACCCACCCCTGAATCTCATCATTTTTATGTGTCTGTTTTTCGTTCTGCTGAAAATAATTTCATTCACATTAAATGCTCTCTCCTCTCCAACTCGAATTCTTCCCACTGCTTCTGCCACCTTGCTAAAAACTTTTCTTACAACTTTACTTCGTCTTCCTTCCCTCCTCTTTTCTACTCTGAGGGCTCAGTAGCTATTTCTTCTACTGATAAAGCGGATCTCTTCACTCAGACTTTCTCCTCCAGTTCCACCTTAGACAATTCTGGTGTTTTTCATCCATCTCTTCCTCCCTCTGCCTTCCTCATGACTGACATTAACCTGCCCCGTCCTGTCAATGTATGGGTACATTGCAACGATTTGCATTTGCCAGTCCTGGCGACGTACGGGTACGTTGCAACGATTTGCATTTGCCAGTCCCGGTGACATACTGGTACGTCGTGCAATTGCAAAGTGCATAATTTCGACAATTTTCAAATTTCGCGCTTGATTTGCGGTATGTATCCTCGCATGACCTTCCCCTACCTGCCACCAGGCGGGGACACTCGGCGACCCCACACGACCCGCGCTAACCCGCCGCTTGTCCACTCACCTGGTAGCAACGGTCCTGCTCAGACATGGCTAAGAGAGGTCTCTCAGAGGGCGAAATTCAAGCCGCCCTGGATGCCTTTACAGGCGACAGTGATTTCCCCCTGGACAACGAGGTTGTGGATAAAGATTATGTGCAGCCAGAGGAGGAAGAAACCACCAGCAGTGATGAAGAAGTCCCGTCTCCCAGGAAGCGGCAGTACGTGACTTACCGTGCTGCTAGAGAGGGGCAGCCGGCCAAGAAACCACATGCAACATCCTATGCCCAGCCCCAACGTGATGTGGAACCAGATTTCGATGACAAAGACGAGGATGAGGACGAAGACGGAGTCGTGGGATGTGCTGCCACGTGGTATGGACGTGAGGTAATAACTCATCGTGGCCCAGAGCGCACACCACGTCGGACGGGCAGATATGGGTCTAGTATTTTGTTTGGGTTAGGAGGTGCCGTGGAGGGAGTGGGGAGTGAAAGGGAAAGTGCAGGGAGGAGTAGGGAAAGTGAGAGTGACGTGCGTGAGTCATTGCTCTCCCTAGGTAGTGTGAGGCGGCGGAGTGTATCACGTGGGCGAGTGCAGGTGCGTTCAGTATCACGTGGGGTTGTGATGGAGGGGGAAGGTGGGGAGGAACCACACCCAAGCACGTCTTACGCTCCCCAATATTCCCTAACACGTGGTCGAGCTAG
Organism: Coenobita brevimanus; assembly: GCF_032717465.1. Taxonomy (NCBI): domain Eukaryota; kingdom Metazoa; phylum Arthropoda; class Malacostraca; order Decapoda; family Coenobitidae; genus Coenobita; species Coenobita brevimanus. Next base: position 16,991,637 of record NC_137039.1, on the reverse strand, counting down.
GGTGCATGAAAAATCACCTGGTGTTGTCATGGAGGGGGAAGGTGGGGAGGAACCACTCCCCAGCACATCTTATGCTCCCCAATATTCCCCTGCTTCATCCTCATGGCCCCCTAATGTTCCTCAAGGCCGTAAGGGTAAGGGCAAGGAAAAGGGTAAAGGCAGAGGGAAGAGGAGTGACAGTGGGGAAGCCCTCCGCACTCCTTCTCCCCCACCTCCCCCACCAGGATCTCCTCCCCATCCAGACGAAGGCGGTGATGGGGATGATGGGGACGAGGGATTTGTGGGATGGAATTGGGAGGATGGGAGTGATTTTTCTCCCCTCATTCACCCCTTCACTGAGCAGGGACACTCTGGCTGCATTGCTCCCGGAATTCACCGTAATTCCACCAGGTTGGATTTTTTCCATCTGTTTTTTAGTCAGGCATTCGTGGAGCAGATTGTTTACCAAACCACCCATTTTGCAAGCACCCAGCGCCTTGAGAGTGAAAGATTGGGAACAAGGAGTAGGCATTCTATCATATATGATTACCCTGTCTCCCTTTCAGAAATGTTCCTATTTTTTGCCCTGGTCCTTTTCATGGGTATTATACGAAAGAACAGAATTCTGGCTTACTGGACAAGGGACCCTGTTATGTTTACCCCAATATTTGGGCAAGTGATGAGTCGTAATCAGTTTCAACAAATTCTAAGTCGCCTCCATTTCTATGATGCTCATGATCCTGCAAATGCGAACGACACAGATAAGATGAGGCGAATTAGGTTGGTCTTTGATCACCTGAGGCAAACCTTTCGTTCATCATTTTATCCCTATAGAGACCTCGTCATAGACGAGAGTCTCGTGTTGTGGAGAGGTAATATTTCATTTAGGCAGTATATACCCAGCAAAAGGCACCGTTTTGGGTTCAAGATCTTTGTTATGTGCGACTGTAGGACTGGAGACGTGCAAGACATAGTTTTGTACACCAGTGCACAGACAGACATAATAGAAGATCATAGTATTGGACTGTCGGGAGCAGTGGTAAAGACAAAGATAGAAGAATACCTTCATCGTGGTCACGTCCTCTACCTGGACAATTGGTACACTAGCCCTCTTCTTGCTCGTTATCTTCACACGCATGAAACGGGAATCTGTGGAACCGTGAAGGTGAACCGGCATCACATGGCCAAGGTAGGGCGGAAACTTGCCAGGAATGAGGTTGTCTTCTTCAAAGCCAACAACATCCTTGCAACTGTGTGGAACCATAATAGAGAAGTAGGCCTCTTGTCAACGGTTCACCGCCCCTTTATGCACTGTACTGATTCCGTAGATTACCATAGCGAAAACAGGCATCACATTTGGAAACCTGAGTGTGTCATGGAATATAACATAAACATGCGCCTGGTGGACCAGTCAGATCTCCATGATATCGACGGTAGAGTGTGCCAGGACCACGAAGAAGTGGTATGAGAAACTGTTCTTTCACTTGCTAGACATCACTGCTCTGAATTGCCACCACCTTCACGCCATGACAACAGGAGTTCAGGAAACCTTTGAAGGGTTTGTGAGGGAGCTCACAAGAGAGATGTTTGTACGTTATGCTGTTGAAAGGCCCCAACATCGCACCCGCACTGCCCCTATTGCCCAAACTCCCCCGAGAATATGCGGCCGCCATTTCCCCACTCCTATCCCTCCCCAGCCAAACAGACCTAGGCCCCAACGCAGGTGTCACGTGTGTAGCAATTCCCGGGTGAGACTCACGACACAGAGGAAGGACACCCACTATGAGTGCGTGGAGTGTGACGTGGGTCTCTGTATTCACCCATGTTTCATCGAATATCACACATTGATGCAATTCTGATATGGTGTGAATGCAATAGGACGCTGAAACTATGAAGTAAATGCGACAAACAGACGCTCAGTGAAATTATCAGTCATGTTGATCTCCAAATATTAGTATAAAGGGCATACGGGTATAACATAAGTGCAAAAATTGTATGTAAGTGTCTAAATATGCTGTAAGTGGAAACATACATAGTGAGGGTTTTATGATGCGGCATTCTGTCGCTCAGTGCAATAAATAAATATGTAATTATTATTATTGGAAATGCTAACGGGTATAATATAAGTTCAAATTATTATAAGTGCTGAAATATATTCTAAGTCAAAATATTCATAGCGTGTGTATAGATATGCGATATCATGACGCTCAGTTGAATGAATAAGGCCCGTAATAATGAAAATAGAAGTCAACAAGTGGGAAAGTTTAATATATGTGAAGAATTAGTAAATAAGTGTTTGAGTATTATGTTGGTCGAAACATTCATTGCGAGGGTATTTTCATGCGATATTCTGATGCTCACTTGAATAAATAATGCCAGTAAATATGTACAGTGCAGTATAGGGGTGTAAACGTGTGTAATGTAAGTGGGAAAGTATAATTGGAGTGAATAAATTAAGTAGAAGATGAAACATGGGTGTTTGAGATTGTGCTTGCTACGTGAATATGCGCTAGCATGTCGCTAAATGCCCTCGTAATGAATGTAAATAATTGAAAACATTTACAGTAGTGGAGGAAAGGTTCTATGTAAAGGGAAAAATAATAGGAAAGTGATAAAACAATTGGGTATGTTGAAATACGAGTCATAGCGAGTGCGCTTAGTAAGCCGATGTGCGCTAAACTTATGTTGCATGTCATCATAATGAATGAAAACATCTGAAAACATTTACAAACAGTAGAAATTGGTAAAATGTCATTGAAACAGAAGTATACAAGTAGAAAAAATGATATGTTGACTGATACAAAAAACTTAGCATATAGCATGTTACGACTCGGACCTAACTCGCTATGCTCGCGCGATGGTACAATGCTTATTTTTCATATATATGTGTCTGAAATCCATTATATTGCTACTGTTATTGTTTATTAGTTCAAATTCAATAAATATAGAGGTGTTGTGTGTTGTTTCTCCCAGTATTCCCTACCATAGAAAACGTGAGCGCCTGACACGTCAATGATAGAATACGATACCTGGCGCGGGGGACCTAACCTGTTTCGACCACTTATAGACCACGGTAAGCCCTTTCTTGGTGATTTTCCTTCGTTTCTCAACCAAAGCGGAAGTTTTAGCCAAAAAAAAATTTTTCCAAAAAGGCTCGGGACTGGGGGATGTCAGAGGTGCGGCAAACATCGGGATGTGACGGGTTAAAATTTCTTCAGCTAATGTATTTTCTGTCATCACTGGCCTCATTACTAACAAGGCACATCGGGGTCCAACCTGTTGTCCTCAAGAACTGTGCTTCTGTGCATACACCCTGCCTAGTAAACTCTTTCATCTTTTTTTTTCAGCTTGAACAGCCAGGGAAGGTTCCGCATTATCCACCTTTCGAAGCACTGGTGTGAGACGGGTGAATGTGAAGCGGCAGCAAGACCACATGTGTCTGGTAACTGTGAGTGTGAAGGAGGGGGAGGCAGGGGATTGGGGGCACATGACGGATTGATGATAGTTTGGGAATCACATTTAAGTCTGCAATGTATGAGTTGGACGGTGTGCCTGAGTTAATTTAGTAAGGATAGATGACAATATGATGCTATCGTTTTATTTAAAGAATTACGTAGATGTCTGTGGAGTTAGTATTGTCAGGAAAGTTATGGAAGTTTGCTGGGTTCGGACAGAGGTTTGAATGCTTTCATTCTGGTAATTATTCATCTCGAACTACAGTCTAGGGTAGTGTGTAATAATAATAATAATAATAATAATAATAATAATAATAACAATAATAATAATATTAATAATAATAATAATAATGAACAGTCTGCATGAGTGATTCACAGACTTTTCGTTTTCCTTTAGACAGAATGACATGGGAAGTCCTCATTATAAGATCAGTTTCTGTTACTATCACTCCTATCGAACATTACAAAACAAAGAAAACATATCTTTGAGAGCAAACATGCATCATATAATTATGCAGTAATGTAGACAGACTCAGACAACAGTATGAACCATACAAACAAACCTACCGCTTTTGCACTTTGAGAATATGTAGGACTCATTATCACTTGCCATTTATACTGTGACGTGAGCAACTCTCCAAATACTCCCACCGTCGGCCAACCTCCCTCCCACTCAGTTACCAGACATGTGGGGTCTGGCTGCTCCTCCTTGACTATTCGTCGACCACCAGTGCTCCGAACGGTGGGTAATGTGGAACTTTCCCTGAGTATACCTTTCCTTCTTCCTGGAAGTTTGCTCTTATTCAGCCTGTCCCAAAGAAGGGTGACCATTCCCAACCCTCTACCAATCGCCCAATTGCTTTAGCTTCGTGTCTCAAAAGTTTTTGAGTCTATTCTTAATTGAAATATTTTAAAGCATTTTTCGAATCACAACCTTCTTTCTGACCTTCAGTATGGATTCCGTCAGGGACACTCCACTGGCGACTTACCCACAACTTTTCAGACTACTGGTCACCAACCTTTCGGGACTTAGGCGAAAGCTTTGCCACTGCACTTGACATCCTAAAGGCTTTCGATCGAGTCCGGCAAAAATCTTTAATTTCCAAACTGCCCTCTTACAGTTTCTATCCATCTATATGTGCCTTCATCTATAGCTTCCTTTCTGGTCGTTTTATAGCTGCTGTTGTAGACAACCACCGTTCTTCTCCCATATCTATCAACAGTGGTGCTCCTCAGGGCTCATTCCTGTCACCAACTCTCTTCCATTTATTCATCTATTACCTTCTAAGCTGAACATCTAACCCTGTCCACTCATACACTGATGATTCCACCCTTCACTTTTCCATTCGGTTCCCACAACATCCATCTCAGCAGTTACTTCAACAAACAAGGGATAATGCTATGGCACACCTAATGTTTGACTTGGCTTGTGTCTCTGAGTGGGATAAAAATAGTCTTGTTTTTAATCCATCAAAGACTCAATTATTACACCTGTCAACCTGAAAAAATCTTTCATAGGAGTACCCATTAATGTTTAATAATATCCAGCTCAATTCTGTATCATCCTTAAACTTACTTGGGGTTTTATTCTCTCGGGACTTATCTTAGAAAGATCATAGTACATCTCTTGTAAAAACTGCTTCCAAGAGTTTAGGTGTGCTATGCCAACTCCACACCCTGCACAGTTGTTAACTTTATACTCAGGTTTTATTCGCCCCTTTGTAGAGTAAAACTCTCATGTGTGGGGAGGCTCCCCACATAACGCTCGAGTCAAAGGTTTTTGGTCTCATTAACTCTCATCTTCTTAGTGGCTCGATTCTACCTCTGTCTCTTTCCCGCACTGTTGCATCTTTATCTCCATTCTTTCCCTACTTCAAAGGTCACTGCTCCTCCAAACTGTCGGCTTGTATCCCTCCACCTCTGCGACAGGCACATAGCACCCGCCTAGCAACAAACTCTCTTCCCTTTTCTGTCCAACTCCCTAATGCAAGAGTTAACTGTTACTCCCAGTCCTTCATTATGCAACAGGTCAACACTGGAACTGTCTCCCTCTGTCTGTATTTCCTACTTTCAATGATCTCCAGTCTTTCGAATGCAGTGTGTCCAGGCATCTCAAAGTGAACGGATCATGAATTTGGCTCTCCATTGTAATGTTTTTGTTTTTTCTCGGTAGGAACGCTTTGCTGGCTCCTGGCCTTTGGTTCCTTCTTCTTTGCATAGGAAAATAAAAGTTTGTGAAGACTGTATAGCTCCAGTACTTGTGAAAACAGTGTATTGTAGTTGGCAAGCATTAACCCCTTAACCGCAGGGCGTCACTTTCGTGACACTCGGCCGCAATGGATCATACCGCGGGGCATCACTTTTGTGATTCTGTGTTATTTTGAATTATCCCAGGCTTACGAGTGGTGGCTTGTATCATCTATCATTACCGCCAATGTCCAACACTAGTCAGCACTCCAAATCTCATCTGTACTCCCATCCATTGTTGACAATTTAGCAATTTTTCCCCGTTCCTGACTCCCCTCCCTACCTCCCCTCCATTACCCTGTCCTCTCACCTCCCCGGCCGCGCTGCACTAAAGCAAATTTCCCCCGGAATTATCCACTGATTTCATACATTGAAATAAGCCCTATGCCCTATTCTTATACTAAATAATATATACCAAAAAGAAATATGGTAAGTGATAGTGCTATACACCTTGATTTGGCTAATTATCACCTGACAACACCTCATGTGCACTCGTTCACTAATTTCCCATGGAAATTTCCCCTTTGAAATATGCCGTATAATCTATTCTCGTAAAAAAAAAATTATATAAGAAAGGAAGGGAGAAGCCAAAGTGACATTTACATTCACCTGGAACTGCCTACTTTTATCTGTATTTTCGAGATTTCCTACTAATAATTTTTTAGCATGTACTGCTACTGTCCACCAATAGTCCGCACTCCTAATCTCATCTGTACTCCCATCCATTATTGACAAGTTAGCCATTTTCCCCCGTTCTTGACTCCCCTCCCTACCTCCCCTCCAGTACCCTCTCACCCCTCCCTACCTCACCTCCTTTACCCTTTCCTATCGCCTGCCCTGCCACGCTGCACTAAGCAAATCTCCCCCGGATTTTTCCACAGATTTCATCCATTGAAATAAGCCCTATGCCCTATACTTATACAAAATAATATATACCAAAAAAGAATAAGGTAAGTGATAGTGGTATACACCAGGAATTGGCTAATTATCACCTGACAACACCTCACATGCATTCATGTGCTAAATTCCCACGGTAAATTCCCCTTTGAATTATGCCTTGTAATCTATTTCTTTAATAAAAATATACATCAGAAAGGAAGGGAGAAGCCTAAGTGACATTTACATTCACCTGGAACTACCTATTTCTTTATGTATTGCCGAGATTTCCTACCAATAATTTCTTAGGATGTAAGTTAGCAGCTGTCAGCCCCATTGTCACTGTCAACCCTTGCCTTCTCAGATAAGCCGCGCCATTTAGTTCCTTGTCCTCCTCTGTGGTCAAAGCATGTCGCACTCGCACCCTGCCTTTTCTGCCACTTCTGAGCCCATTGCAAAGGGCCCCGTGACCTCTACACCCAGAAAAACTCGTTGGGAAAGCAGGAAAGGACTAAGTGACTCTGCAGTGGAACATGAACTAGCTGAATTATCAATGATAATGATGGATAGTGACTATGACCCTTCGGGGGATTCGTATGATGAGCCGGGTGAGGAAATTGTGCCAGAAACTACTAGTACGAGTGCTTCAGTGTCCCAAGTTATCCCTAGCTCCAAGGGAAAGGAGCCGTTAATGCAACAAGGGAAGGAATTTGGGAAGGGAATGAAAAGGCGGCGGGTTAGCCCCAGAACAATGGCCCCGCGTGACCCAGCCTGCCATGAGTCCCGAGGTGAATCACCTCCCCGTTCCCCAAGCCCCACTTCACTCATTTCTTCCTCTTCTTCTGCTGAATTTTCTCCGGAGTCTTCATCGTCAGAGTCACCACCAGCATCAACAGTGAAGGCAGGCCCTAGAGGAAGAGGTAAATCCCTGACCCATAAAAGTAGAGTTGCCAGTAGAGTAAGGGCTGCTAGTGCTGTACGGCAACCCAGGGTCAGTGCGAGTGACCTTGAACCAGATAAATCTGCCTCACAGCCACCCTCCACCCTCACCCACCCTACACTGCCACGACAGGGAATCCTAGACACCTTCGCATGGACGGAACATCTCCCTTTCGACGAGAGTTCCTCGGGAATACAGCCTGCCTTCACTCTTGACGAGGATGCTGAGTGTGTGGACTTCCTTTTGGCCTTCCTCGAAGATGAAGTCATGCAGCACATATGTGATGAGACCAACAGGTATGAATCACAACGTGCTGCAAGTGGTACAGGTGCAGCCAAGATGCAACAGTGGTCCATGCCGGGAGTGCAGGAGCTGTATGTGTTCTTCGCCCTCATGCTTCTTATGCCACACTCAAAGAAGCATGATTTGGAAAAATACTGGTCCATGGACCCCTTACTACCCTCACCCACCTTCAATAAATACATGGCCAGAGATCGCTTCCGGAACATCATGGGAAACCTGCACTTTGCCGACAACGATGTACCTTCCCAAACGAACCCACTCTGGAAGATCCGGGAGATTCTGAGCAGAATGAAGGATAAGTTTATGACATTCTTCCACCCCTTTCAGAAAGTTGTCATTGACGAATCCTTGGTTTAGTTCAGAGGACGTCTTAGGTTTGTGCAGTACATTCCTAGCAAACGCCATCGCTTTGGAATCAAGTTCTTTGTACTGTGCGACTGTAAGACGGGGTACATCCTTGACTTCGTCATTTATTCAGCCAGCACTGTCGATCTTGATAAAACACACCCCCTTGGCTTCTCAGGCTGTGTAGTGAAAGTGCTCCTTGAAAGGTATTTTGGTGGGAATCATGTGCTGTATACAGACAACTATTATACAGCACCGAAACTTGCCAAATACCTTTCAGAGCACGGCATTGGCTCCTGCGGCACTGTCAAGAGTAATCGTGCCCACTTCCCTAAATTCCCAGAGGCAGGAACCTCGCAGCGAGGAGACGTGCACCTACGCAAGTCTGAGAGGATGCTGGTAATACGGTGGCATGACAAGAGGGTCGTGCACATGGTCACCACTGTACACAAGGGGGAAATGACAGACAATGGGAAGGTCGACCGTTGGACAGGCGAACCTGTGAGGAAACCTGATGCTGTCTTAGACTACATTATCAACATGCGGCTGGTGGACAAGTCCGACATGATGATTGGAGAGATCGACTGCCTCAGGAAGAATACTAGGTGATACAGGAAAGTTTTTCTGTATCTCATAGACATGACGATGCTGAATGCCTTCATCCTGTACAAGATGACGGTCAAGCCACCCAAGTCCTTCTCCCTGAGGTTGTTTGCCAGGACTCGTGTTCAGCAGCTGCTTGAAAGATATGGTAGGGTGACAGCAGCAACGCCAAGGCTCCATGCAGTAAGACTTCCCGACAGACTTGAGCAGAGGGCGTACATGGATCAGCACAGACTGGTGCAAATGCCTGCCACAACCAAGAGGAAGGCTGCGATCCGCAGGTGCCAGGTGTGTGCACATACCACCCGATGCACACCTGAGCACAAACGCACCTCTTGGCAGTGTGCTGAGTGCCAGGTTCCCCTCTGTGTTACCTGCTTCTTTAATTACCACAGCCAGAAGCAGTTCTAAAAGTGCAAGTGGGAAATGAAAATAATGTGTAAATAATGTGTAAATAACAAGTGAAAGCAATGGATGTACAGTACATATGACTGAACAGTGTAATATAGTTTTATGTTACTGCAAGTGACAATGAATAACATAGTGTAAGTAAAATAGAAGTGTAAATATTGAAAATACAATAGAAAATGTAAATAGAAATGTAAATAATTGGTAATATAAGAATATGAGTACAAATACTTGAGGTTATAACAGTGAAAGTGAATCCATGGCTCTCTACGTATTTTACTGAATGAAAAATTGAATGACTTCAGTGACAATAAACTAATACTACTGAAGGAAACTTATGGATAAAGACTGCAGATATATATAAGTGTTATATAGTAATAGAAATATAAAGTGTGAGAGGTTTTATGAATAATAAATGACAGAATACCAACAGCGAACTAGCGCAAGTGGGAAGGTCATACGCGCTCGTAATTTTCATTGCTTTCACAGTGGGTTTTTTTGGAGTATGGATCCCAAACTACTTGATAATCATAGAATAGTGTTTCTAGTGATAATATCTGGCTGTGGTAATCATATTACGGGTTGTCGGGAAGTGTAAAGTGGAGACTTCGTTACCCAACTTCAGAGGTCTCCACAAGTTCTACGATAATCGACGAAGGCTCAACAAACATCCCAGGAGAAAGCTGAAGGTATGTGCCATATGCATATGTGATTTTAATATTCTAGGACTAATAACTGATTTTTGGCAAATACTTTTTGAGAGTCTGTCGGAGCTCGAATATACCCGCGGGACACGCAAAACAAGTCCGCAGTGTAAGGGTCAAGTGTAATTATATATCGTGCGATTAAGAAGCCACTGTTTATTTACAAAGCCTGAGCTGATCTAGTGTGCTGTACACCGAAAGGCTGACCATAGGAAGAACAACTCACTAGGCAACGTCCTTCCTATACTGAACTACTGCTGTTAGAGCCTGTGGCAGTGTGGGATGGGGACATAAAATGCCTATATTAATGGACCCAGGATCGATTCCTGGCCGGGGCAGGGAACGGATTTGAATCTCATAAAACGAGATTTTACAGATCTACCAGAAGACCTGCTGACATGTCACAATAATACCCTCGCCAATGTCAGCACACCAGTCCTGTATGAGACAGCCCAAGCATGTATTCAGTATGGACGGAGTGTGCTGGCGCCAAAGTAGTGACATGTTGAGGTTTGTAGGAGGACTGCTGGGCCTTGGGATAGGCCCTGAAGCCTTTGCCCAGAGTTGGACACATAAAAGAAATGATTCACGGGCAGGTGTCAATGGAGATTTACCGAGGATAGTGATCTTGCACATATTGAATTTTTCCATGACATTATTTGTGTCCATGATGAAATACCTGGCGCACAAGATCAACTTTCACCAAGAAATTTCCCTACACTGGCTTGACCTCCCATTTCGTGACCACTCGAACATGAGGGAATGGTGTTCTGTGGAAGTGGGTGAATTATTTGTGTGACTAGCTCTGACAATGTTGATGACATACATAAGAAAAATGTATGCCATCCAGGACGACTGGATCATGGACAACCTCACAGGCACACCTGTCTTTTAATATTTCATGTTGTGCAACAGGTACCTTGCCATTCTATGGCAAGGGGTCTGGGACCTGCACGCAATGACAGGTTGTGGAAAGTCCGACCAGTTTTGACCGTGATCTAGGAATTTTTCACTAAATTTTTCCGGCATCTTCAAAAAATTGCTGTGGACTAGGCACTTGTGTTGTTACAGAGATGAGCAGCATTTATCTAGTTTATGTCGTCTCAACATTATCGTTTTGGCATCAGTCTCTGTACTTTTTGACTGCAAGACTAGATATGCACTGGACTTCATAGTTTATTCGGCATCACATGTGGATATCCCTAGTGATGATCCACACACTTTCTCTGGAGCTGTTGTGAAAATGCTAGTGGATAATTACTTCAGGGCTAACCACATTATGTTAATGGATAACAGATGAATCTTCTCTTTGAACATAGTACAGGAACCTGCGGCACTGTTGAGCCCAATTGGAGGCACTATCTTGCCTTTGCTGTCAACACCAAGAAGAAGGATTTACTCACGAAGGTATGTAGAATAAATGTTGGTCATCCACTAGCATGACAGGTAGAAGGTCAGCATGTTTACAACATTTCACAAGGGTGAGACAGAGGTCAGTTTGAAGCAGGACTATAGGACCAAGAAGCGGTAATGCTGTTAGAGATTACTGCATCATGTGACTCGTACACAAGTTAGATATGAAGATAGGGGTCATTGACTGTCTCCAGAAATGTTGCAGATGGTGCAAGAAGGCGTTTTGACGCCTTGACATCACGGTCCTGAATGCATGTTATACGTTCGAGAGGCTGTTAGGATAGGTCTTTCTTTACATGAATTTGAGAAAAAACTTTTGCATGAGCTACTTGCAGAGTATGGAAGTGGTCAGACAGCTATATCAATTAGATACACTGCTGCTGTTCTGCTAAAAAGTGGTCACCCTGGAAGACTAAATTTCCCATCACTGCATGATGAACTTGGAGTGTACACCTGCAGGGGAAAGAACACCGGCAATGCCATGTGTGCTTAAACAGTCAGTGATGCCAGCAAGTTCTCAAGGAGATACATAATTGGTGTAATGAATGCAAGGTAGCATTGTGCACTGAGCGTTTCTTCAGTTTCCACACTGAGGTGACGTATTATGCAGTGTGGGAAAGTGTATATAGTGTACAGTCAAAGACAGAAACCTTGTCCCGGTTTTGTCCTAAGATTAAATGAATCACGTGAAACATTACGAGAGTTGTACCACAGCTAAATATTCGTGATTAGTGAGCTTGACTTTCTTCAAGCTTCATATCTTATACTGATGGGATGACTGTATAAACGAACCCAGGAAATTATGAAGCCTTAACATCCATTTATGAAAGCTGTACGTCCAAGAGATGAAATGTGAAACATATTCGGTCAGACGACGGTCATCTTTAAGGTCGTATTAGTGTTACCACACCAATACACGACCAGGGAATAATCAAAACGATGGAAGGTAGCACCTGCAAGCAGTTCTTAATCCATGAGACGAACTGAATATAAAAAGAAGGACACGAATAGTCCTTCAAAGACTTCAGACTTCTGGGTTATTGTTTGAACTCAAGCTGTGGGAAAACTTTCCGCATTCATATCAAAACATTCTATTATCATTATAAATTGACTCTAACATCATATATAATGCTTGTTTAATGGCAAATAATGGAAATCGCAGCTTATAATTACCAACTTAAGTGAAACAACCAAAATCCGGACAAGTCGTTTAGCTAACTGAACCACAGTGTTCCTTACATGGTTTTAAAAACATAGGCAACTCTACGCTCATGCAACCCTTCAGCTGACCAAGCACATACCCCCCCACCTCCCTGCACACCTCACCAAGCGTATAACGACCCACATCCCTCCCCCCCCCATCAATCTTTTCTTTTAATGGTGGGCGTAAGGACACTTTGATGACACATAACCTGGGTCCTGCAGATTCCTTACTCAGGTCCCATTAAAATCTCTTGGAAAATTATTTGTTTCTGTCATTATTAAAAAAAAAAAAAATACTTGAAACACAGCACTCTATCAAAGGGCACCAGTTCACTATAAGACACAAAACTATGTGGAATTTCATGACTCTATAGTGAATACTTTCTGAGTTATGGCCCAGAAACGAAATCTCTATGCCCAGCGAGACACCCTGCTGCTCAAATGGACGGACATCTATTGATTCCAGTGATAACAACAGCGTCCCCTGACTTACGGTTTGTCAAGTGGATGGTAAGGAGAGAACAAGTGAGAAACAGTTCATATATATATATATGTATATATATATATATATATATATATATATATATATATATATATATATACTCAGTAGGTTCGCACAGTGCACGTCATCAGAGTGCGTGATTCGCATTGTGCGCAAGTGACCAAAAATCATAACCAAAATCCTTGAATGTGCGAGTTTACCGCACAGAACGCGAGACAGAGGCAAGGAGTGGCTCAAAAATGCCATTTTCTACTAGTGGGCAAATACCCCTCACACAGCGCGTCACGTGTCGTCATGTTGATGCGGAGAAATTCCCGGGCATTCTACTGCGCAGCTTGGGGTACAAGGGAGTAGGTGCGCCATAACAGTCCTAGCTCGTGCACTGTGCAGATCCGCTCTCTACAGCTAACCTGTCGTGTACAACGTGTGGTGTTTTTTTTGCTGCTCCATCCTTGCCTGTACTTCGCCACACCATGGCTCCAACCCCAAGAGTTAAGAAACTTCTGACACACACCACCAAGTTAAAGATCATTAAGATGAAGGAGGAGGGTCAAGGAAACACTGCCATCGGGAGAGCCCTGGGACTTGCTGAATCTACAGTGAGAACTGTGTGGAAGAACTGTGAAGCCATAAAGGCTGTAGTGAAGACGTACGGTGCCTCTGACCTAGACGGCCGTTCACGGGTGGGAAATCGTGCTATGATACTAATGGAGCGCTATCTTGCCACCTTCATAATGAGGAAGGAAAAGGAAGGTGTTCCACTGAATGGAAGATTTATTCGGAACCAAGCCCTGCTCTTTTACAAGGCTGCATCTCGCAGGTTAAAAGTGGAAAAACCTTTCAGGGCATCAATTGGATGGCTGGACCGTTTTCTCAAGCGCAAGGAACTCCGTTACCTGAAAGTGTCTGGTGAACGTGCCTCTGCCAATGAGCTGGCCGCGAGAGACTATCCTGCGATATTTAGAGCGATTATTGAAGAGGGACAGTACACCAAGGACCAGATCTACAACATCGATGAAACATCGTTATATTACAAGGCCATGCCCAAATCAACTTACATTGCTAAAAGACAGAAACAAGCCCCTGGTTGCAAGCTCCAGAAGTGTAAGATGACGGTAATGTTCACTGTAAACCTGACTGGGAGTCACAAGATGAGGCCAGTTGTTGTACACACAGCTTCACACCCAAGGTGCTACAAAAACCTCACGAACATGGATGCAAGTGGCGTGTAGTGGTACAAGTCTGCAAATGGTTGGATGACTGGGAACATTATGGCAGACTGGTTAACGAGGCAGTGTCCCTGATGCCAGGGCCAAGTGTCGGGAACTGGGCATTCCATTTAAGATGCTCCTTGTGCTTAATAACGCACCAAGTCACCCTCCATACCTTAAAGAGCTACATAAGGATTGTCGTGTTGTGTTTCTGCTAGACGGATGCTACGTGCCCGCCGTTAAGGGATGAAAGCAGACAGTTCAGAAGAGCAATGACCACTGAAGTAGCGACAGGAAAGAAAAAAGTTGCAACAGTGTGGTGTAGAGACAGAGGTTGACGGGAGCCAGTAGAAGAGGAGAGTTGATGAGACGAGAAGCCATTGATTCCACTTGTTGAGAAAAGCTGTGCGTGGGGATTCCCCACACATGAGAGTTGTACTCTAAACAGAGGCGAATGAAACCTTTGTATAAAATCAACAACTGTGCAGGGGTAAAGAAGGTATGGAGTCGGCTTAGCACACACAATCTCTTGGAAGCAAATTTTACAAAAGAGGCAATATGTTCTTTCCAAGATAAATCTCGAGAAAATGAAACCGGAAGTATATCTAAAGGTGACGCAGGATTGAGCTGGATATTATTTAACGATAGCAGGTACTCCTGTGGAAGATTTTGTCTGGTTGACAGATGTAAGAATTGAGTTTTTCATACATTAAAAACAACAAGGTTATTTTTACCCCAATCAGAGATATGAGCCAAGTCAGACATTATGTTTGCCATACCCTCGTTCCTTGTTTGTTGAAGTAACTGCATAATTGAACGCTGTGGGAAGCAAATGGAAAGGTGAAAGGTGGATTCATCATCGTATGAGTGGATAGGTTAAATATACAGCTTAGGTCATTCATGAATAAAAGGAAGAGAGTAGGTGATAGGACAGAGCGCTGAGGAGCACCTCTATTGACAGCTCTAGGAGAAGAACGGTGGCTGTCTACAACAGCAGTTTTACGATAATCAAAAAGGAAGCTAGAGATAAAGACACAGACAGAAGGATAGAAACCGTAAGAGGGTATAGTAGTTCGGAAATTACAGATTTATGCCAGACTCGATCGAAAGCCTTTGAGATGTCAAGTGCAATGACAAGGCTTTTGCCAAAGTCCCTAAAGCAGGATGACCAGGAGTCTGAAAAGTAGGAGGGAAGATCACCAGTGGAGTGTCCCTGACGGAACCTATACTGACGATTAAAATGAAGCTTGTGATAGGAAAGATGTTTTATTTATTTATCTATTTATTTTTGTTAAGTGTATATTCAAAAGATTTTGAAATATAGGATATTAACCCGCCCCATCCCGACGACGTATGGGTACGTCACCACGATTTGCATTTGCCAGTCCCGGCGACGTACCAGTACGTCGTGCAATTGCAAGGTACCTAATTTGCACAATTTTCAATTTTCGGACGTGATTTTTCGTATGTATACACTGGACACCTTCCTCTATTCCTGTACAAGATACCAAGCAGGGACAATGCCTTACACTGCATAACCTCCCCCCTCCCCCCCTCATGCCATTGTCTTGGCAAAGGACCTGTTACCAGTGACCTGGCTAGTAAAGTTATTCAGGGCCAGAGTGATTCCCCAATCGATGACAATGTGGAGGACAATGTTTACATAGCATTAGAAGAAGAAACAGCCAGAAATAATGATCAGGTAGTGTGGCAAAAATAGGTCAGGTATGGTGATTAGTTAGTGAGTGAAACAATGCTTATAATGCCTTTATTACTGCTTGAAAACCAATATACTGTCATACTACATATACTTCGTACCAAGTAAATAAATAAATACCGTTTATGAGTGGATAAAATAGTTACCCTCCCATAGAACTCATTTTCTTTGGTGCCAGCATGTTAGAAAACCCACTCAGGTATGGAGGAACTCCTACCTGGATTGGGCACTTTAAACCTCAGGTGAGCGATTTCTTTATGAATTTTCGATGTTTCTCACCAAAAGCGAAGGTTTTAGCCAAAAAAAAAAATTTCGAAAATACCTCGGGACTGGGGGATGTCGGAGGTGCGGAAAACCTCGGGACGTGACGGGTTAAAGCAATTGAGCGATAGTTAGGGGGCTGACAATGGTCAGCCTGCTTTGGGACGGTCTGAATGAGAGCAAA
The DNA here is from genome assembly GCF_032717465.1 of Coenobita brevimanus. Taxonomy (NCBI): domain Eukaryota; kingdom Metazoa; phylum Arthropoda; class Malacostraca; order Decapoda; family Coenobitidae; genus Coenobita; species Coenobita brevimanus. Next base: position 16,975,286 of record NC_137039.1, on the reverse strand, counting down.
CTTCGACCAAGAAGGAAAGGGGCAAGTTGACAGACAAAAACGAAAGAGTTTATCTAGGCCGGACGTAAGCACTGAAGCAGTTATTGAGAACAGCAGGAGGGACCCCATCAGGCACATATTCCTTGTTAGTATAGAGGGCAGTGATGGTAGAAGATACATCAATTGAAGATATTTTAATATTAGCCATGAGGAAGTCAGTGGGAGGGAAGTGACGGAGGAACACCACTGGAATCGTCTAAGGTAGAACTAGAGGAAAATTCTACTTGAACAGTGAAGAGTTCTACCTAAACAGTAAAAGAAATAGCTACAGAGCCATCAGAGTAGAAAAGAGGAGGGAAGGATGATGAGGTAAAGCTGTTAGAAATGTTTTTAGGAAGGTGCCAGAAGGAGCTGGTAGAATTCGAGTTAGAGTTGTGAGCATTTATCACAGACGAAATTATTTTTAGGAGAACGAAGAACAGACTTAGCACGATTCTGGGAAGAAACATGAAAAAGATGAGATTCGGAGATGGGTTGGCTCCAGTACATTTTGTACGCCTTCTCCTTGATGTGGACATCATTAGAACATGCGTGGTTAAACCATGGATTTTAGCATTATTTAGATATGAGAAAGAAATGTATGCTACCATCCCCGAGAGAATAACCATCATAATGCTCATAGCACACTCAGAGTGCCCTCAGACATGGAAGCAATATTCATTCCAGGGAAAATCAAAGAAGTACTGCCTGAGGGCCTCCCAATCAGCAACTCCAAAGTGCCACAAGCAACGCTTCTTTGGAAGGTCCACAGGCCGCACTGGAGCAAGGGAAAAGGTTAAGGTGATAAGTTTGTGACTGGAGGAGCCCAATGGAGAGGAAAGATTTACAGCTTAAGTAGAAGGATTGGTTGTAAGGAAGAGGTCAGGTATTTTGTAACTCTCTTCAAGGCTGTCAGGGATACGGGTAGGGTGCTGCACAAGCTGCTCTAGGTCGTTAAGGATAGAAAAGATGTAGGCTTGTTCACCAGATGGATCAGTGAAAGGAGAGGAGAGCCAGAGATGATGGTAAACATCGAAATCTCCTAGAATGGAGATTACAGAGAAAGGAGAAATTGATAGGATGTGTTCCATCATAGAAATAAGATAGTCTAAGAATTTTTCATAGTAGAATTAGGGGATGGGAGAACAGCACAGATATATTTAGTCAGAGAATGACAGGAAGGCCGAAGCCAAAGAGTAGAGAATTCAGAAGAATCAAGTTCAGGAATATGAGAGCATGATAACTTATTGCGTACATATACACAACAGCCACCTTTGGCTTTGAAATGAGTATAAGGAAGGAAGAGGGCTCCAGAGAAGGATTTGCTATCAGTTGCCTGAGACAGCTGAGTCTCAGTTAGGGAAAGAAGGTGAGGTTTAAGGAGGAGAGGTGGTATTCAGCAGAGGGAAAGTAAGAGGAAAGTCCGTGAATGTTATTTAAACTATTCCCACCTCCACAGGCTCGTTACTTGGAACAAATGACAATTAAGCTATGCCCGCCTCCACAAGCTCATCACCTGCTACAAATGGTAACTCATGTCAGTGCTTCCAACCGTTCATATGATACAAAGAAGAATGCACCAAAACTTTAGGCTGTCAGAGGATGTTTTTACCAGTTTTATAGACGTGTCTTTTGTCTCTGTATATATTGAGAATGCTACAAAAAAAGCTACATTATTAGGAAAAACATGGGTATAAGAAAACGTTCTCAGGTTACAGTGTAAGCAAACTTGCAGTACAAGTGGAAATTAGTTTGGCTGTGATAGGAAATTAGAAAAAAAACTTAGTGCAAATTCTGTTGTGTAGCAAGAACCTAGCCGAGTAAGTGATATTACTACATATGAATTTATGGATATGTTAAAGCACAGGTATAGTGTAACGATGTCAGGATACAATGAAAGCGAACTGGTTCTACAAGGGCCAATAAATGTTGAGGAAATCTTGTGTAATATACTGTGCAGTACATTCAAATTGATTTTGTTGTCGCAGTAAATTCGAATTAATATTACGTAGTTCCTCTAGTACAGTAAGAACTTTAAAAAGTCAGTGCATTTTAAATAAGAAAAGTATAGGTGTAACAAAAGAAAAAGAACTCAAGGATAACTCAAGTAACCTTATGAGACACACAGAAGGTACCCTAGAAAATAAGAAATGTACAGTTGTAAAAAAAGAAAAAGAATTCAAAGATAACTCAAGCGATTTTATGCGACACAGAGAATGTGCTCAAAGAAAGAGTGATAGAAATCTTTTGCAGCGAGTTATGTGTAATACACCTTTTCTTCCCTTTCTTCAATCCCATACACCGTAGTGCAGCGTTACTTTGGAAAGGCTGGAAATATTGGGCGAATAAATTGAGATAACCGCACGTGAAAGGTGTTGAGCATACATGCAACAGTGGCAGGGGCAATGGAAAGGAGTGTCAAGGTCGAGTGAGGGAGGGAGGACCGTGAGCAAGTGCGAGGAGGGAATCCACATCTTGCCCAGGCAGGCACGCAGGCTGTGTGCTGTACCCATGGATTCAGCCACTCATCTCAACACAGCCATCAGCAAGCCCCGTATTGTCCCCAATCATCATCTCCTACCTTCTCAATGCCTCCACGTAGAGATCTAAGGACACTTGTAATGGACAGCCGAAGGATTAATGAGTATTCTGAGCTTTAACTGAGGGAAATATGTAATGTATTTAGCGAACAATGGCTGCTTGAAAACAGCCTTCTTCTTTTTTTTTTATTAAAAGGAAATTGCACTGAGGAAGCTCCAAGCCATTAGAACTCCCGAGTTCTGCGGCTAAATTACTTGAAACGTTATTGGTCAGTTTACTTCAAACCTTAACTCTACTTTTCTCCCACCACTTTGATCAGTAGGTAAACCTGAAATAAGCCAGCTGGAAACTTGTAGAAGTAATACACGATAGGTGGCTTTTCCTTGATTTCAGTGTATTTGTTGTAAAGAATACAGTAATTAGAATTTACTGTTATGAAAATTTAGATAATTATAAACTTAACATGATAGCTGGACCATTAACATAAAGAAAACTATAGGATACCATAGGACTTTTCTTTCACATCCAGAGAGAGAGAGAGAGAGAGAGAGAGAGAGAGGGAGAGAGAGAGAGAGAGAGAGAGAGAGGGAGAGAGAGAGAGAGAGAGCAATGATCGACTTCCAGGAGAGCGAAGATGCCATGTTACATAAATACCGCTAACTCCCAATCCTCAGAAAGGAGAACAGTGGACTGCAGCAGGGTCTCGTTTATATGAACCTGAGGCAACAACGGTAATAATAACAAGAATAACACCAACAACAACAGTAACAAAAACAATAACAACAATAATTTCAACAACAAATTTATCCAACAGGGAGATGTGATTACTACGTTGGCCGGGAAGGGTTCCTGCCTACGATGATCTCCATGATGGGTTCCAAGGGTAGTCCTCTGGTAGCCTCACTCAGCCACAGGTGAAAGTCATGAGTTAAGGAGGCTTTCTATTATCTCTTCCTGTGCTATATATTTTGACTATTAGGCTATACCTGAATAATCTTTTCCTGTTATCTAGGATCTATCATGATCGACATTCACTGGAAAAATAACATACCAGATAGTATTACCATCTTTTATGCAGACATAAAGTGGTAAGAAAAAAAAGCTACCAGGGAAGTTCCTTAATTGACGACGAAAATACAATCCCTTCTTTTGACTGGACAGAGGTACGTAGACTAAATAATCAGTTCGCTGTAGTAGCTCAGGATTGTTTTTACAGGAAGAACAAGAGACCTTCCCACTGAAATGAAGGAATAACTTTTGATAATTTTCTCTAGAATCTGAGACTTATTTTTGCAGGAAGAACATAAGACACAAAACTGCCAACCTTCCTAAAGGAATGCAAAATCGTCTTCACACAGCAATAGCGCCCTGACGTACCTCTGTGCAAATGACCATAATTAATAATGAATACACAAAATCTCAAAATATAAATGGTTATATGGCTTGTGGTCCGATCCCAAAAATCCCTTTAAAATGCATAAATTAACGCAAACGAAAAAGGTGTAACAGTTGTGCCAAGCCTCAAGTGATATGAAGAAGAAAAAAAAAATAATAGCGCCAAGCTGAAAAGGCGTTGGAAGAGGGGAAAACGGAGGCAACAAATTAGTTGTCCACACGTTGATGTGGAGACCTCAAGGACGAATGAGCACTCATCTTGTTCCTCCTGCGAAAACCAATGACATTTACAACAGACAACTGATCACAAATTTGTTTGTAAATCCAGATCTGCTCCATGATCTGCCTGTGGAGGAGTCTATTCTTGAAATGAGCCAGGTGTCCTTAATCCTTTGGCTGTGGTGTGTTAGCATGAGCTGAATTAAATCGTCCGTTGTGGGTGGGTATTATACTGTATATATATATATATATATATATATATATATATATATATATATATATATATATATATATATATATATATATATACAGTATATCCCTTCGACAGAACGTTAATCGCAATAACTTTTAATTTTTTTTTCTTTTGTTGTGCCATTTGTTACTTTTGTGGCACTGTAAAATTGCCTTTCTTTAATCAAAATTAAGATCAAATGTAGCCAGATTCTTGAGATGTTTTAGCCAAATTTTAGACCAAAATTAGAGTAAAGGGGTTAAAGGACTGTTGTTATTAACGTGTATCAAACCGGTACAAATCACAGTAATCGATCATTCCGTACCCCATCCGAGAATCGAACTCAAGTTTTTTTAAGTCTGTTAGCCAAGCTGTAGACTACTTTACCACCGAAACGTTTTTAGTCGTTACCACTGCTTGTTTCAGCCAGTTTTAATGCCACCATTGCCACTACCCACTGTTTAACTTAATATTCTGAACCGTGTTCTCAGCGTGAGAGACAACGTACGATTTTTCCTCACTAATTTTTTATATAAACCTCTCCTTATGAATGTTTAACATTTTATTTATATAACTTAAGTAATTACGGACATAATTTTTATCAGCATTATGGAAAAAGGAACAGTAACTTTTCAGTGTGATGAAGTCTGTACAATCAGCCAAGTGGCTGAACCCCTCGATGTGAAGAGATTAATGGGGTACAACACAAAAAATAGTTTTAAGAGCTCTCCAATGCTGAATACCGTCGCTTGGAGGTGGCAAGAATTATATAGAATAATTCATTCAAAGACATTAATATTAAACTCTTTCTTTTATCTCTCTAATACCGACGGTGATTTTATTACTAACACAAAAGGATTTCCATTTTCTTCAATACGATGATGGCTTATTCCTGCTTTTATCTGACAACTGTATTCAGATTAGTCGAGTGTTCTTGTACCAAAGAGATTATTGAAGGTTAAATCCATTTTTTTCCACAAAGATTACCCCCTGATTCCGTTACTTTCCTTTCAGATGGCTGTTTTCAGGTTTCAGATCTTCATTAACGCCTTCAGCTATAAGTGACATCTCAGCTATGTAAAATTTACCGAAAATGGCTATACTAAGAGGAAGTTAACTTCTTATTTTCCCATCCATCATCAAAAAAAAACAAAAAAAACAATCATCCTCAGTATCAGGTTTGCCAGCAACTGGGTATAGAAATACAGAAATAATGCTGTTACACATGTTTGTCTCCCGTCTAATTATATATATATATATATATATATATATATATTGTTGTAGGTGGGGGCGCTACTCATCCACTCACTCAATATATATATATATATATATATATATATATATATATATATATATATATATATATATATATATATATATATATATATATATATATATATATATATATATATATATATTCAGATTCTTGTGTATAAAGATGGTAGGATGGCACAGCGCCGAGAAACATTAACAAAATGGAGGCAAGGAAACGCATGCGACCCCTTCATTTTTCTTACTATTATAAATGGCATTATGGAATAACAAGCGCACTCAAATAATAGGTGTATTAAAAAAAGAATTGCCATAATTATGGTGTAGCTATTACTGCACAATTCTTTTATTAAAAGTATGCTATTAAAAACAGTGTTGGCATTGGGTTACATCCCGTAATCCTCCTTCAGTCTTGTTGCTGTGGTTTTTGCCCTGTCATCCCTGTATCTTCATAAATTTCATAAAATGTATTTATTTCCGGTAATAAACTACTTCCTCCAGAATCATGCGTGCCACAGAAGCAGGTCTGTACGACTACTGGATCAACTACTACATCCCTAACCTCACCTCCTGTCTCCACCCACCCACCAAAATTGCCGTAGACGCTTCCTTAAGCATCACAAACATCTGGGTAAAGCATGGTTGAATCTTCTTAAATCAAAATAATAGTTAATGATGAATGGTAGCAGGAGCGCCCACGGGAGTATTTGTGGTGAACATACTTGTTGTAAGGGAGCCCAGTTTTCAGGATTGGGGGGTGGCGAACAAAGCGAGCCTATTCAGCTGTGTGTGTGTGTGTGTGTGTGTGTGTGTGTGTGTGTGTGTGTGTGTGTGTGTGTGTGTGTGTGTGTGTGTGTGTGTGTGTGTGTGTGTGTGTGTGTGTGTGTGTGTGTGTGTTCACCAATTTAAACTGCATTTTTAAGCTATCTATAGAGGTAAATTTAGGTGTAAAATTAAAGTTTACTTTGCAGATACATGTATTATAACTGAAATTTACATTATAGTCTAGTCAGTCTGTGGGTGGACCTAGAACAAATTGCAACAGAATTCCTTTTTGTTGGGATTGGATCCCCATATATTCTAATACTTTAAGCAAAAAGTCTAGGAAAATCTGTGTGGGGGAACCATTTCAAAAATTAAGTTTTTTATTTTAGAACATGTATTTTATAAAGTCAACAATTCATGTTGAGATTTTGAACGTTTTTTCTTCAGTACAATTTTCCATCCTCACAGAACACTCACATATTATTGAAAAGAAAACTCAAAACATAATTCTTGTGAATGGTCATCTCCATGGTTAAACACGGTAGTAAAAAGTTATATGAAAAAGCACTATATTTCAATACATGCAAGGTATATATCACGGCAACCTTAAAGTCTGTGACATTTTAAAGCTGCAGTTTTTAGTAGCAGATCTGATTAGTCAATGCTATCATCTTCCAGTGCAGGAGGAACATTGCTTCAGGTAGACTCTCTGCACTCTACACATGCAATAAAACACTCCAGTCCCAGTTTTCTGCAGGAGCATCTTTGTGAATTGCAGTCAGTTTTGCAACTGCATTTGACAACCCTGAGCAAGGTTTCTGGGGCAGCTGGCAGGTCAGTTGTTTGAGGTTCCAGTCGACCCTCCACTTGGATCCATCCCCATTCCAGTGGATCCAGTCTTCCATACCGGCCTATCCATTTCTGGACTTGGTAGTAGACTCTTGCACTGTGGTAGTGGGCAGCTGCTGAAGTAGGTGGGAGAGTATGTACCTGTACAGGCGAGGTGCTTGTAGACACCCTCTCACAGAACAGTCGGTGACGAAGTTTGTGCAATCCTTCCATCGGCTGGCCACCATTTAAACATATGAGGGCTTCCTCACCTGCCAAAACTATCTCCTCCTTATGTGTCATTCCAGAGAACACATGGGCCTGCTTCCTGAAGTGATGGTCATTCTTTAGCTTTCGAAGAGGAACTCCTTTGCCAATACCAAACAGACGAGAGGTGGTGTCACAGCCAGCAATTGCATGTGTGAATGGCAGCAGGGAGCACATCTCATTCCCCAGGGATCTCTGAAGCCAACGAATGTCCCAGATCCTGATCTTTTTGCCATGTTTCTTGTCTGACTGCAGGTACAGTGGGTGAGATTCTGGATTAGCATGGTAGCACAGAAGTATTAACAGGTCAGTGTCCTCTCCGATTACTGTTGTGGGTCTTTCAGCTGCATTTTGCTCTGCTGTTTTGGCAATAAGATCATCGGCATCACCCTCTGTCTGCAGATCATGACAGCCAGCTGCTTTTAGCTTCTGAGATAGCATGTTAACAAACCTTTGTTTGTTGGTTTTGTGGGCCAGAAAGTGTTCCTTCTTGGTGGCAACAGGTGTGCTGCTACTGATGTTCACCTTGGCACCCACACCACCACCAGATCAGCGAAGGTGTGTTATGTCCTTTGTAGATGGTCTTGTCCCGTAGCCGTCAAACACAATGGTGGGTTGGTGATACTTTTTGATGTATTCAACATACATGCTGCAGACAGAGTCAAATGTTGTGCCTCTTGGCCATGGTAGTCGATGCAGTAGTGATCCACCATCCAGCACATAACGCATCTCTTCACAATCTGATAATGGACCAGGCATGTTAGGCCCTTTCCCTTACAGACCAGATAGCATCAGCCAGTGGAGGCTTGTTTGCCTCTCGAGGAAGTCCAGATGGTTCAAACAGAGCTGGTGGCATGTTGCAAAGCTCATACTTGAAGATGTCACCTAGATTCTCGGCAGCGTCATGTGCAGTCGCAACAGTCAGCAGTCACTGGAAAAGTAGTTGTGGATTCACATGTATGGACTCTCCATCAACCTTTATGCATGACTTGCTGTCGATTGTGACCACCCTGCTTGTCTTCTTGAAAGTATAATTACTGACATATTTTCCTGTCATCGACTGCAGAATCTAGCATCCCACCTCTTTTGCCTTGTCTGCATTTACAGCTTTGTCAGCGGTCACCCCCGGTGGGAATATTTGCAGTGAGGGGTCTCGCTCGAAGGGATTTCTTTGCTGCAGGTAGCTGAGGAGACTTCTCATGTCTTTGTCATCTCTTGTCTGTCTGGCTGGAGTAGCATCTTTGTGCTGGTCGCTGGTCACATACTCTGTCTCTGCAAGTTTCTGCATGGCACCAGTAACACTGGAGCAAGCTGGCATCAATAAAAGCCATTGGGTACGTTGTGACTCAGCCTTCCACGCCCTCGTGTCAGTCCTCCAGTTGTTTTCATGGTTTTCATTAGAGTTTGTTCTGTTATTAGATCAGTTGATAGTCCAGTCCAGTAGCGATTGCTCCTGCGAACAACGTGGTGCCCCGACATGAAAAATGTGAAGACTTTTGGATGGGTGTCAGCAAGCCGAAGCATCTGCCGATACATTTGACCAGCCTCTTTGGTGGAAAGCCCAGACCATTGTTGCAAGTGAACCACCTGACAGTGATCTGCATTGCTTGGTCTTAAGTCTGGCATACAGATTGTGCCCTGCAGCAGCAAAGTATGGCAGCATTTCTTGTGCTGACTTAAGATGAAGCATCCAGTTACCTGTTCTCTCTGCTTTGATGAACAAGCACAGTATGTCAACCATCTCCATGTATTGCAGCCAGAGGTTGGTGGTACGATTTGCTGTCCTTTGTACTTTCTGTGCTTCCAATTTCTGTTGGATTCTGTTCAGACACCCTGATAAACACACTTCTGGAACAGATACTTCACCAACAACCAGTCTGTCATACAACTGGAGAGCTGTAGCCAAGTCTTCATCCAAGACATCCAGTGCAGAGGAACAGGGTGCTTCTTCGTCATATTCCATTTCCATATCATTAGAACCACATGTGCTGGCATGAGACAGTGGAATCTCTTCAGCTAGCATTCCTTGATCTGTTACATCTGGTGCCTGTTCTGAATTAGAGGCATTATCAACTCCTGGCAGCCGTGTGTTGAAGACCTTTGCTGCTACCAAGGCAAACAGGGCCGAATCCACAAGGAGGTGACCCCTGACTGCTCTAGCTACAGCTTTTCCATTTGTTATGGAAGAAACTGTGTTAGGAGCATACACCACCTCAAGCAGCTCTTGAATGCCAGATCCGGACATTATGTGGCCAATGGACCCCAAGAAACTCATTTCTGTGTGGAACCCACCAAGACGTAAGACCAAGCAATGCAGATCACTGTCAGGTGGTTCACTTGCAACAATGGTCTGGGCTTTCCACCACAGAGGCTGGTCAAATGTATCGACTGGTATCACATCATGACGCTTGGCTTCTGCACACACAAATGTTAGTGTTGAATAGATACAGCTCATGTCACTGGAATTCATGTCTATCATCGGCAGGAATGTGATGGACGATTGTCCTGGATGTTCTCCTTGGTAGACCCCTGCTTCATGCCTGACCATCCAGGCCGTGGTGACCTCAGAGGCCAAGATACCTTCCAGAGGTAGTCTATCTTCTCAGTGTGGTCTACAGTGTCAACTGGATCCAGATTCTCATAAAGGATAGGCAAAGTGGCATTGCCAATTGCCCTGTAGAAGCGGAAAGTGATCTTTGCTTTAATAGCCAGGCCTTTGGAACTTACAGCCTGCTTGGGAACTGGTTTCTGGTGTTTGATGCCAGGTGTGACAGCAGCAATGATTCTCATGCCAAGGAAAGTATTGATCCCAACCGGTGTTCTAATGTTGTGATCAACATTGTCAGCCATATACTGGACAAAGTGTCCTGGAGTGATGCCTTGGATGTCTGTACCTTGTGAGGCTGCAGCTGGACATCTCAAACTTCTTAACCTCTGTGTAAGATGTACAAAAGCCATGCCTATTAAGGGAATCAATGAGGAACTTTGATCCAAAGTGATGATGCATCTGAACTGCAAGGCCAATCTGCAGGGGAGCAAGAAGGACTCTTGGTCTGGCAGCCTGCATTATTGCTTGGCCAAGAGAAGCAATCTTGAGGTCAGCATTGTTTTCAATGAAAATCTGCCTGAGAAATAGTTTCAAAGACATGAGAACGAATGAGATGTTGTGCTCCAAGTCTGAGATGTCCTCAGGTCTAGGATACTCGTCTGAGCTAGTTGGCACAGACTTGATGTCATTTCTGTTGAGGTGTGCTGCAGTCTGTATGAATCTCATCTTCTCTGCCTCAGGATCAGTTTCTTTGGGGGCCTGATAGAACTTGTTCAAAATGTCTGCTGCAACGTTCCTGAATGTTGCCACGTCAGGTTTTCCATTGATGTTCGTGATGAGACGATCACTGCCGAAGTGGTCTTTGAGTTTCTTTTTCATGTATTTCACACTGTATGGTTCTTCACAGTACTCCTTCATCTTCAGAACAAGGTCACCAATAGTCACCTGTTGGAGTAAACATGCATTTTTTTTGTAGCACAATAAATAGGTATTGTAACCTAAGAGATACAGAGACAAAAAATAAATATAATAAAAATATAACATATTTATGCAAACTTAATAAGACAACAGAAAAAAAGAGAGCCCAAAACCTGACACCTGCTCATCATCATTCTCCTGTAGAAAAGCAGCTACCTCCAGGAATGCATATTCTTTTGAGCTGTCTTTTGGTCGACCTCTTACAAGCTCAGGTTTGGCGTCATTGATAGGCTGGTACTGTGAGGAACCTGTTTCCCAGTCCTGAAGTTGCTGCTGCAGACTTGATGGTAATCAGCGTCTGCTGCATGCACATCTTGAGCAAATTCAATCCTACTTTGTACCATTTGAGCCCACTCATCACCACGCTCCTTACCCATGCTTTCGACAGTGGCCTTAAATTCAAGACTTCTAACTGGAAACACTAATGTGTCATCATATGCTCTTTTCTTTCTTGGACATACCACAGGCTGAGAGCAAATCAAGCAGTGTTCTTGGAAGTTGAATGCAGGTTTTTGTGAACGCAGCTGGCAACTTAGTGTAGATGATGTACTAATTCCTGCCTTTTCTTTTACGCAGCGGTTTATCAAGTGTGGATTGCAGTATTCCTTACGACAGTGTATATGGACTAATTGTCCAGGTGAAGTTTAGATGTCATCTCCTCGCTGTTCACTTGCTTTATTGACACCATCACTTCCCTTTTCTCGAAGGGTCACAGTTGGCTGACCATTTTCCAAAGATTCCTGGCACAAGGCACACAGGTCCATGATTTGTTCCATGGTCCATTTAAAGCAAATCCAAAACACCATTCAAACCATCTTCCTGTAAAAAAAAAAAAAAAAAAAAAAAGATAAAAAATCTTCCAAAATCAAATGCAGAAAAGGTCAAGTAGCGGATTTTCAGCCACAATTTTCAAAATGTTCCCCCAGCTAGACTTTCCTAGACTTTTTTTTTCTAGAATTCCTGGATACATGTAGATGCCATCCCTGCAAAAAGAAATTCTGTTGCAATGTGTTCCAGGTCCAGCCGTTTTGGGCCGTAAAATGACTGGACTATTATCCATGTAGCTGAATGATACAATAAGTTGTTTTTGAGTCACTGTACTCAAGGTTTCTATACTTAATTTGGTAACTACATCTATATGCACTAATCATTAGGCCAAGTTATAGAGGTAACAGAGATTATATACTATAGAAAGCTGAAATGTAAGCATGGGATAGAGTGCATTTGGTAAACAAAACTCTGTTATGAAAAACACGTCACCCCTTTCATTAAAAAGGAAAATAAACAGTGTGTCGTCCCTGTACTAATTTCTGTAATAAATGTAATGTTTAACAAAGTGTCAACACCGTAAATTTGGACAGATCGAAGACAAATGGAGACGGTAATATGCATAACTTTGTGAAACAAAAAATGAGCCTCTTATATAAGAAAATAAACAATAGTAAAATACATTCTCACTATTTTATGCAAAAGAGGACATGTGCCTGATCGAGTCATATCTAGAAGAGATGATAACAGACTGACAACTAAAGCAACAGAATATGAACCTTGAGATGGAACTAGAGGAAAGAGTAGACACAGTGACACACTAGGAATATATGAAGGGATGAAATCCAAAGTTCGTTTGGATGGGGTAACATCTAAATGGTCAGAAAGGAAATGTTTGGGAGAGGCCTTTGTCCTACAATGGACTAACTCAGGAAGATGATGATATTGATGACATGTATACAGTTAAACGCAGATGAAAGGACACATTTAGTACCATATTCTGTGAGATTTAGGAGACAGGCTGGCGACCTGTCTGGGTTTCATTTGGTTTGAACTGTACAAACTGAAAATGACAACAGTTGATCAAGGGTCAAATGCTAATGCAATACGTCTGTGTCAACTAGTCAAAGGACTGAAAAACTTGGTCATAGTCTATAGCAATGTCTTGGTGAATATGCAACAGTGCAAGAGCACTTAGTCTTTCAGAAGCCACGGTGGAGCGTAAATATGACCTAAGTCAATTTAATGTACTAAAACTTAGCTCAGCAGAGGAAGTAGTAACAGGCATTGTCAAGAGAACTATGAAAATGCTGTGCAGGTTTGGATAAAGGTGCCTGGTATTGGCAACACACTCTTCTAATTGCAGAACACCACCATCCGTGTGCTTCCACTTCCACCTTTCTACCTCAGTGTCCAAGTCAGGAGCAGAGATAAATGGAGTATAAGCCTCTTTTATTTCTATTATATTTTCACATTAAAGACCTGAAATATTTTGTGGCAATAACGTTCCTTCCCTAACCCTTTTAGTGGAGCCACAAAGACATTCATTTAACTGCACAATGAGGTGGTCCAAGAAAGGGTTGTGAAGATTTCTTTCAAACTATTCCTCCTTTGAAGTTGATGGAACATTCCCTCTGTTTTTCTGGCGACCTACAGTTCGAGGGTTCGAATGTCTATTTTTAAATTAGCAACCAGTTCTACTGCCTTCTGATAGAGCTACTGGTAGGATAATGAGTCAGATCGCTTCAACTTCAGCAGTTCCACTAACTCCTTTCACTGTTGTGTAGCCTCAATCAGGTTATTTGTTGTGCTTTGTAGAGATAAGGAAAGAGGCTTTGTGAAATTTAAATAATGGTGAACAATTATCCATGTGGTTAGAAACTGAAAGCAGTGAATACTTCCAAGAAATGCCCTTACCCTGGATGCGGTGTTTGAGTCTGCGTCATTTTCTTTGGTGAACTGCAATGTATCAATTACACCCCAAGTGTTTCTTCATGATATCCCCATCTCGTGGTACAGAATTTTGTCAAACGGTCAGCACATTCATCTTGAGAAATACAAATGTAAAGCCACTTTGCTGAAGCACTGATGAACTTTACAATATCCCTAACTACTGAATAAAGACTGCTGACAGTAGCTTCCTTGCAGTTGTGTACAATTGCCAAGTTCAAACAATGAGCTCTACAATGCATACACACTGCTGTGGGAACATCATTTGTAAAACGGGCCCGTACACCTTCAATTTTGCCTGACATGTTAGATGCCCCATCAAAACCTAAACCCACAACCTTGCTCTTGTCCAAACCAAAGTCCTCCAGTTTCTTGCAAATCAAGTAGTATAATGTTTCACCTGTAGTATTGGCAATCTCTTCAGAACAAACAAATTTTTCACGTAGTTTGTCATCAGATGAGACATAAAGCAACAGGAGGGATACTTGTTCCTTGACTGAGTTGTCTGTAGTTTCGTCAGCAATGACACTAATATTATTTGTCTCCCTACATGGCCACCAGTAGTATTAATCATTTCATTCTGAATTCTATGACTCATGTATTGACTGTTTTTGGAAGCCTCTGCCAGATGTTCACGAAGAACTCTATCATGCTCAGATCTGAATTCCAATAAGGCCATTAAATTACTACGACCATCTGTTTTACCCCGCAGGGCTAGACTTTGTTTGCCACACGAACATATTTTCTTCAAAACAAGATACCAAAGCAGCTTTGTTTTTTGTGACTCTCTCATCACAAGCTTTAGAAAGAGACTGTTTGACTGACAGATGTTTTCCATCACAGATACTTTTCAATGCTACAGCATCATCAACCGCCCCTAAATAAACAAACGATTTGTTATGACGTTCTGCGTGCCTGATAATATTACTCCAGTCAGAATGACCTTCACGAATGAATAGTACTGTTGGGCCCTTAGCAAAAACAGAACATGCTGTACAGAAAACACAATCACCTTTTGCACTGTAACCCATAATTATACGGAAATTCTGCCTGATCCAGAATTTTGCTGGGGACTCGATGGTGGTTGTTTCCAATCAATTTTAAAGGCCCTTTCCATGGCCCTTTCCATGACTTCCTAGGAATAAAGCGGTCATAGTAAGTATCTGTCTCCTTGCTGTCTCACTCAGAGGTTTGGAAAAGTCTATTTCACTGATATCAAATACTGAAGCAAAAACACCACCAGAAATGAGCAGCGGGTTATCAGTACCAGTAGCATCACTGTTGTTTTCTTCAGTACTATGGTTTTCAGTTACAGTGTAAGTGGTATCAACAACTCTCCCATCTTTATCACCAGACAACGCAGTGGTGGAATGAGTAATTGAAGGTATTTCATTAGTGGTGTCAATTTTCATTTTAATACTAGCATCATGGTTACTGTGAGGATGTAGAGTGTCAGGGGAAGTGTCATTTGTTTTAGATGAGGATTCTTCCTGTCGAGATGTTTCTGGCTTATCATTTGTAGCAGAGGATACTTTAACATTTCTGAATACATCTGTAATCTTAGACTGACGCCGATTTTCACCAGCTTCCTGAAGCTTGTGTTTAAAACTTTCGTTTGTTTTAACAGCGCCACTTGTTGACATCTTTACCAACAGTATTCTCGTCAGTCTGTAAAGATGTACAGTGTACGTTAAAAATAATGAGCCAGTTGTGTAACAGAATTAGGAAATTATGTAAGGCCAAACACACATTAAAAAAAAAAACACACACACACACAGCATCAGTTCTTCCTGTGGAAATCAATAGTACTTTTGAATTTTGTCTAATTGCCTCAGTGCAACTAGTCCACATCCATTCCACAGGGGTGAACAGTATTCCATTAGTCATCTGAGAAAGCAGATGACTTTTATAAATTATGGCCAACTCCTCGTCAGTGAAAAATTCTCGGACTCTGTATAGGAGTCCCAGTTTTTTAGAGGCTTCTTCGGCACTGGATCCAACATAGGGTGTCCAGCTTAAGATTGTATTTAGTGTCACACCAAGAATGTCAATACTAGAGGAAGCGGAAATATTTACATTATTAAAAATTATGTGGTAGTCGGAAGGATTCTGCCGGTTACAAAACTGAAATATTAGAAAATTCTGACGAATAGGACATAGCATATTTAACCTAACAATGAATAATGAACTATAGGCTATGATATAAGAAGCAAATTGTGACATAAATCTTTATCTAAATAAAACTTATACAGGTGTCATATTTCAAAGATTATAGAGTGCAGCACCGAAAATCCAAAATGGCAGTCACCCCTAATGTTCAAAGAACATTCATATCTTCTTTTCTGTCTATCTATCTATTGCCAGACGCCTCAATCCTGTACGGGGTGGCCACAAACAAATCGCCTCCACGTCGCCCTGTCCTCCGCCATTTCACTGCCTTGCACCCAATGCACACCCTCCTCTCTCATATACCTCTCCACCCCATCCCTCCATCTCATCCTCGGCCTCCCACTCTCTCTCCCCTCGTCCACCTCACTCACATACACTCTGCTCGTTAGTCTCCCTCTCTCCATCCTCTCCACATGGCCAAACCACCTCAGTGTGTTCCTCCTAACGCTTCCAATCATATCCACATCCACACCACAACGCTTCTTTATATCCTAATTTGTCAGCCTGTCTCTCCATGTGACTCCACAGGCTCCTCTTAAATAACTCATTTCCACTGCTCTCACTCTTGACTTGTGTCCATCCAACACCGTCCAACCTTCACTTTCATACATTACAGTTGATATCACAATACTGTCATGTAGTAACTTTTTCACTTCCATGCTCACTTCCCTGTTTCTTATCACTGCTTTCAAGGAATCAGCAACCTTTCTTCTTTGTTGTACCCTTTCAAGCACTTCACCCTCCAAACTTCCATCCTTACTCATCATGCTACCCAAGTACTTAAACGTACTCACATTTTCCAATTGCTCACCATTCAACCTCACTGTACATTCACTGACTTCATCTCTCTCAGAGACCGTCACTTTACTCTTCCCTACATTCACCTTTAGATTCCGTTTCTTACACACTCTCCCAAACTCATTCACCAAGCCTTGCAGCTCCCCTTCATCTTCATTCAACAACACAGTATCATCTGCCAATAACAGTACAGAGAGTTTCCGAACACTACCCTTTCTCACCAGGGCCACTCCAACATCCACTACCCTACCTTGTACCTCTTTTATTACCCCATCCATGTACTGTACAGATTGAACAACCATGGAGACCTAACACATCCCTGTTTCAACCCAACCTTCAAAGAGAAAAATTCACACAGTTCACCATCCACACGCACAGCAACCTTAGCACCATCATACATATTCTTCTCAGCATTCAACAACTTTCCATCTATTCCATGTATTCTTAATACTTTCCACAATCCTTGTCTATCCACCCTGTCATATGCTTTCTCCAAATCCATGAAAGCCGCTTACAACTTCTTTCCCTTCTCTAGAAACTTTTCCACTAAAGATCTAAGAATGAATATCTGATCTACACAACCTCTTCCTTTCCTAAAGCCTCCCTGTTCTTCTCCAACTAACTTCTCTGTTCTTTCCCTAACTCTGTCAATACGTATCCTACCATACACTTATCGTATTACACTAAGAAGACAAATGCCCTATGATTACCACACACTTCTTTTTCCCCTTTTCCTTTGTACAAGGGAATAATTATACCTGACTTCCAATCCTCTGGGACTCTACCTTCCTCCCAGGCCAATCTGCTCATCTTCCACATCCATTCTACTACTATCTCTCCCCCATGTTTCAGCATTTCACCACACACTCCATTAATTCCTGGGGCTTTCCCCAATTTGACTTTCTTCATTGCTTCCACAACTTGTATTCTACTGATTTCTTCCTCTCTTCTCACCTCCCTCCTTCTCCCAGTCATTCCCCAGCCACTTATACTCGCATTACTTCCATCCTGTATGTTCAACAATTCCTTAAAATGTTCTCTCCATCTGTTCAGTTTTTCCCCCTTTTCCACTAGTAATCTACCATTTTTATCTTTCACTCCCCTGCTAACTTCAGTCACCCTATCTTACTCGCTTTACCTCTTTCCAGAACATTTTCTTACATTCTCGCCACTTTACACTCAAATTCCCTCCAAATTCCTCATCCACTCTCTTCTTACTCTCTCTTACTAATCTTTTCACCTCTCTCTTCCTTTCTACATATTACTCTTTTCCACCTCTCAACTTCTTCCACGCCCCTATTTCTCATCCATTCATTGTATGCTTTCTTCTATTGTGCCACAGCCTGTCTCACCTCTTCATTCCACCACGCTGTTCCTTGCACCCCCCTCCGTCTTCTCTTCATCCCACACACCACATCACATGCTGCACATATTTCTTCTGTGATTATCCTGCGCACACCTTCTACGTCCCCCATTTGCTCCAATTCATATTTACCCAATCGTTCCTCCACTTCTCTCTTATATTCTGCCTTCTTCTCATCCTCTCGTAACCTTTCCACTCTCCTTGCAACTACTCCTTCTTCCCGTCCTTCCCTTCTTCTATTTCTCCATCTTACTTGGATCTTATTTCTGGCCACCACCAAGTAGTGGTCAGAAAGTCCACTCCGCCAACCTCTATAAGCTTTTGCATCCATTACACTTCTTCGCATCCTTTCATCCACACACACATACTCAGTCATTGCCTTCCTTTCATTCAGTTCACCACCCACCCTTCTCATCACTCGCCATGTATAACTGTGGATCATTTTGTGCCTGAAGAGGGTATTGGCTATCACCAACCCCCTCCCGGCACAAATGTCCACTAACGCACTGCCATTCTCACCTATCTCAGCAGGCACACCCCACTGACCAACTATTCCATCCACCTTCACATTCCCTTCTTTACCAATCACATCACCGATCAAAAACACTCTCTCATTCCTTCCAAACTTTTCCATGCACACTTTCACATTTGTCCAGAACTCTTCTCTCACTGTTTTCACGATCTTGCAATGGTGCATACACACACACAATCGCCCACATTTGTATTCCAACTTTCAATCTTACCCACACAATCATTGACCCAACTGATCCATACTCTCTTATGTTCTTCTTCCATCGTTTACTTACAACAATACACACTCCTTCTTTTGTCCTCTCATTCTCACCTACTCCTGCACATATACCCCATGCATTCTGTTACATAGGAAATTAACCAGTAATAAAACTATTGTTTTATCAAATAATCATTCGGGTTACCAGTTACCTAAAATATCAAAGAGATACCGAAATACAGCAGTCGACTTTGTATAAAACAAGATTATGGTAAATAAAGAAAACCATCTCGAACGTAGGGACGAGGGTAACTTTAATGTTCTCTGAAATACTCCATTACATTGGGTGTTCTTTCATTACTTACATGATAAAGTTATCAAATTCTCTTAATGATGATAAAGTATATGTTTAGGTAATATATTTGATATGAGGTTTACTTAAGTAAGGTTGAGGATACTTCCCTAAAAGGGCCCCAGGGTGCCCTTTCTTGCCTGGGGGCCATACAGTGGACGCACGTGCGTCCGGTGCGTCCGCCTGGGGGCGCCCCTGAATCGTAGAATTGGTATGGTTGGACCTTCCTTCGGCGTCACCAAACTCTAATTGTCTATCCCTTTCACTACCAGAGGTCTCCTCTAACATGAGCAAAATCGTCTTGAAGTAATAAAATTAAATCACAGACGTTCACGTCTTAAAGAGTTTAATATCATGCCAACACATGGATTATTAATATAATTATGATATGAGATTCCTGGGTATAACAGAAATGTGGGTGAAGCATCCCTAGGCAGTTTTGTTGAAATCCTTCTTAGTGAAATTAGTAAACACTGTGATATTGCTCCTACCAATCAGTTTGATTCAATTACGAAGAGGTCGCTCGAACTCAAAAAATAAATACTTACTTTATTAATCTCCAGATGATTATCGCCTTTAGAAGAAAAAGGTCCCTCATCATGAAATTTAAAATCTGTTTCCACCTACAGCAGGATGACTTCATTCTGCTTGAAAAGTATCTCTGACCAAAAGGGTTGTACACGTGTCAGCTTTTTATCTTCTCAAATACCTTTTATATCAGCAGACTTCTGAATCAGCCAAGTTACTGCTCATTTATTTGATTATTATATGAATTGTGTCATTTTAAAAAGAAACTTGAAAATATGCAAAACAAACTCATAATAGAGAATTCAAATGAAATATTTAACATCATCACCATCATTATCATCATCTGGACCTCCTTTCCCGCCCTAGAGCAGGTTGAGGAGTAGCAACGTCCAGACAGCCTAAGTTTGCTCAATCCAATGGGCCACGCTTCCATTCACTCATCATTCAAGCCCCCGGAATCCTGGCTCCATCTAAGCTTGCGGCCACACTTGCTCGAAACATGTGTTGGCAACATGTTTCAAACTGTGCCCGGAACAATGTTACAGACATGTGTGAAACACAAGTGTCTCGAATATGTTGGCTACTCTGCTGGAATCATGTTGGTAGCACCGGTGTGGATGAGGTTTTGAGCTGCGGACATGGATCTAACACAGCAGTAGACCATTCCCTGCGACCGTGATACCATTTCAAAACCTGTCTTTGACATCCTGAAGAAAATAGGAAATTCTGAAGTATCCCCCTCTTGCACTGGTAGCAGTCCAATGTCATCTCAAACAAGGCCATTTACAAAATGATGTCCATCACCATAGGGGTTTGCCTTACGTGATGGACGCATGCACAATCGCCGACGAGCATGTATTTTTTGTCCCTCTTGTGCACATACTTCGTAATACAACAGTTGCGTCTGCGACAAGTAAGGCATCCTCCCTCATCGCCTTGTTGCTGGGTACTGTTTCTCACAAGTCTGGACCACACGACTACTTCACCTTTGTTTTG
The DNA here is from genome assembly GCF_032717465.1 of Coenobita brevimanus. NCBI lineage: Eukaryota > Metazoa > Arthropoda > Malacostraca > Decapoda > Coenobitidae > Coenobita > Coenobita brevimanus. The sequence goes on along the minus strand of NC_137039.1, from coordinate 16,954,569 downwards.
AACATGTCAGTGACTTTCTCGAAAACCATGCTCGTGACATTGCCCATAACATGTCTGTGACATGTTGCTAACATGTTCGAGACATGAATCTAACACGTCATGAGCAATGTTTCCGACAATGTTCGAGGGCAAGCGTGGCCGCACCCTAAGGGCGCCTCCGCACGTGTACTTGAACATAAGTTGGCAACACAGCTGGCAACATGCTCAGGAACATGTTTGCAGTAGTATTTGGACAGTTGTATGCAAACATGTTTCAGTGCAGCTTCAAACACTGGCAGCTGAGGTGATGGGATAAGTGTGCCCATACGAGGCAGCTGAGACTTCATCATGATCTGAACGCTGCTGTTCCCAACATGTTTGCAGTGTGTTCGTTACTGTGTTGCTTACATGTTGCCAACACTTATTTGAGCACATGTGTGGACGCGACCTAATACGCCAAAAACATTCACCACATTCTGTAGCTTTATATAAACGTATTAGACTGAGACAATCAGGATGTTATCACGTTAAAAATGGGTGTCAAATCCCTGATCATGCACTTCTCGCAACATTCATCCTGCCAGCTCGATCTCTTGTCAGTCCCCTAGCCTTACCGACTTCCATACCTCTATTCCTCACAGACTCATCCACCATATCCTTCCACCTTCTCCTTGGTCTACCTCGCCTCATTGCTCCTTCGAATTCCCTCAGATATACCTTTTTCACCACTCTATTGTTATCCATTCTCTCCACATGACCATACCAGCTCAGTTCACTGACTTCAATTCTGGTGTCCACAAACTTTCTCACTCCACATCTTTCACGAATCACATTATTTCGTATCCTATCCACCCTCTGTACTCCACATACATTCCTCAACAGTCCCGTCTCCACTGCTCTTAGTCTTGACTTTTCGTTTTCATGCCACACCATACTCTCGCATCCATATCTTAAAGTCGTCACTAACATTCCTTCGTGTAAGCCTCGTGGAGCTGCAACACTCAAGCCTCTATTTCTTATCAAGGCCTTCATAGCACCAGCTATTTTCCTTCCTTGTTTCACTCTACTTTCCACTTCTCTTACACATTTTCCTCTTTTTTTCTATCACTGTATCCAGGTATTTGCATTCTCTCGCCTATTCCAGTCTCTCTCCATTCACTGTAACATCACACAAGGATTCAACTTCTATGTCAATAACCACCACTTTACTCTTTTCTACACTTACTTTGAAGACATGATGCTCACAGACATTAGAAAACTCTGCACTAGTCTACCTAGTTTTTGTGCGGTATTTACAAGTAGTACTACATCATCAGCAACAAATTTGAGATAATTCATCCATCACCAGTCACTACCAACGCCATCCCTCTCTCCATTACTCGTATTTTTACTTCTCTCATCACCCCATCCATATGTATATTGAAAAACCATGAGGACATCACACAACCTTGCCGCACACCCACACCGATCGTGAACCATTCACTTAAATGCCCATTTACCCTTTCAGATACTTCACTACCATAATAAAAACTCTTGACGGCACTAGCAGCTTACTATCTACAGGGGACTTGCCCAAAACCTTCCACAATCCTTCTCTGTCTACTTTGTCGTATGCGTTTTCCAGATCCATGAATGCAACAAACACCTTATAGTCTATCTCACAAGACTTCTCCACTACCTGTCTACTGCAAATATTTGATCCACACATCCTCTGCCACTCCTAAAGCCACCCTGTTCATCACTCACTAGAACCTTTGATATCTTTCTTACTTTCTCTATAATAATTCTTCCATATACCTTCCCTACCACACCCAATAAACTTATGCTAGGATAATTCTTTCACTCACCTAACTCACCCTTATTTTTGTACAGGAGTACAATCACGGCCGTTTACCACTCTTCTAGTACAGTTTCACTCATCAATGTCTCTTTACATATCTCCAAAACCCCTTCATTCCGCTGTCTCCACCACACTTAATTATCTTTTCATACACCTCATCAACCCCTGGTGCTTTCCTATTTTTTGGCCGCTTCACAACGTTCTTCACCTGCTCGAGTGTCACATTACCTGGCACTGCATTCCTTCTCTGAACACTCCCGAAACGAATCATGTTTACAGCCGCTCTGCTCTCTCTGTTCCCATTCATCAGGCTTTAAAATTATTCCTTCCATCTGGTCCTTAGTTCATTCCCATGGGTTAATAATCTTCCACTTACATCCTTCATACTTTCATAATTCTTTCCACTGTCACTTCCACATTTCCGCACCTCCCTTCAGAATAACTTCCTATTTTCAGAGTAATTTGCATTCATATTTGACACCTATATAAACACGGGTCTGAAAGTATTAATGCTATATAGAGCCAACTATTTCATCAATAAATATACTGACTATGCCATCTGACCCTTACAGCTTGAACAGCTTCTCCCGATCAAATTATAATCATTCGAAGGAAGTACGAATACAGCAAGTGAGATTTTTTTTTTTTTCCAAAAATATTAATGGCACTATCATGAGTTTCAGGGAGGCTTTTCACAACCTCCCTCAACTTATTCACTACTTGAGAGATAGATCATAAGGAGTTCTCCTATGTTGAACAAAATCGTCTTCAGTGACCATATGGGAGCTTTTCTGTGCTGAGTACAATTCTCGATGGATATCATAGGAAGCTCTCCTGTGCTGAATATAATCGTCTAAATACATCACTGGAAGCTCTCCTTTGCTGAATACAGACTTCTATAGGTATGAGAGGGAGCTCTCCTATGCTTTTGTTTTTTATGCAAGAAAGAAGGAACCAAAGGCCAGGAGCCAGCAAATCGTTCCCTCCAAGAAAAAGAAAAAAAAAAAAAGCCAAATTCAAGATCGGTTCATTTCGAGATGCCTGGACTCACTGCGTCTGAAAGACTGAGATGATAGGAAGTAGGAAATACAGACAGAGGGAGACAGTCCCAGAGTTAACTTTTGCATCAGAGTTGGACAGAAAAGGGATGAGAGTTTGTTGTTAGACGGGTGAGACGCACCCGTCATAGAGGTGGAGGGATGCAAACAAACAGTTCAGAGGAGCAGTGACCATTGAAGTAGCAATAGAAAAGAGATAAAGATGCAACAGTACGGCGACGAGACAGAGATTGAAGGGAACCAATAAGAAGAGGAGAGTTAATGAGGCGAAAAACCTTTGACTCCACCCTATTGAGAAGAGCTGTATGTGGGGAGCCTTCCCACACATGAGAGTTGTACTCTACACATCGGAATAAAACCTGTGTATAAAGTCAACAATTGTTCAGGGGTAAAGAAGGCACGGAGTCGGCTTAGCACACGCAGTCTCTTGGAAGCAAATTTTACGAGAGATGCAATATGATCTTTTCCAAGATAAGTCCCGAGAGAATGAAACCCCAAGCATATTCAAGGATGTTGCAGGATTGAGCTGGATATTATTAAACATTAGTGGGTATGCCCATGAAGGACTGTGTTGGGTTGATAGGTGAAAAAAAAACTGGGTTTTTGATGCATTAAAAACAACAAGATTATTTTTACCCCAGTCAGAGATACGAGCCAAGTTAGACATTAGGTGTGCCATAGCATCATCCCTTCTTTGTTGATGTAACTACTAAGATGGACGCTGGGAAAACCAAATGGAAAGGTGAAGAGTGGAATCATCAGCATACTGGTGGGTAGGGTTAGATGTACAGCTTAGGTCATTGATGAACAAAAGGAAGAGAGTTGGTGATAGGGCAGAGCCCTGAAGAACACCACTGTTGATAGATCTAGAAAAACCGATGGCCATCTACAACAGCGGCTATACTGTAGAACGACCAGAAAGGAAGCTATAGATGAAGGCACAGATAGAAGGATTGAAACCGTAGGAGGGCAGTTTGGAAATTTAAGGTTTATGCCAGACACGATCGAAAGCCTTTGAGATGTCAAGTGCAATGGCAAAGCTTTCGCCAAAATCCCGAAAGGAGGATGACCAGGAGTCTGAAAGGTACGTGAGAAGATTGCCAGTGGAGCGTCCCTGACGGAGCCCATTCTGATTATCAGAAAGAAATTTGTGATAGGAAAGATGCTTTAAAATTATTCTGTTAAGAATAGACTCGAAAACATTTGCAACACAGGTTGTTAAAGCAATTGGACGATAGTTAGAGGGTTTGGAATGGTCACCCTTCTTTGGGACTGGCTGAATGAGAGCAAACTTCCAGCAAGAAAGAAAGGTACAAGTTGAAAGACAAAGGCAAAAGAGTTTACCTAGGCAGGGTGCAGGCACAGACGCACAGTTCTTGAGGACGACAGGAGGGATTCCATCAGGCCTATATGCTTTGTTAGTATTAAAGCCAGTGATGGCAGAAAATAAATCAGCTGAAGACATTTTAGTATCAGCCATGAGGAAGTCAGAGGCGGGAAGTGATGGAGGAACAGCACCAGAATCGTCTGAGGTGGAACTGGAGGAGAAAGTCTAAGCAAGGCGATCTGCTTTATCAGTAGAAGAAATAGTTACAGAGCCATCAGAGTAGAAAAGAGGAGGGAAGGATGATGAGATAAAGTTGTTAGAAAGGTTTTTGGCAAGGTGCCAGAAGGAGCAAGAAGAATTCGAGTTGGAGAGTTTACAGCATTTAGTGCTGATGAAATTATTTCTAGCAGGGCGAAGAACAGACTTAGCACGATTACAGGCAGAAACATGAATAAGACGTGATTCAGGGGTGGGTTGGCTCTGGTACCTTTTATAGGCCTTCTCCTAGTTGCACACAGCATTAAAACAAATGTGATTAAACCAAGGCTTTCTTGCATTAGTCAAAGGATATGAGAAAGGAATATATGCTTCCATGCCTGAAAAAATAACCTCCATAATGGGCAAAGCACACCCAGATGGTCCGTGGCCATGGAAGCAATAATCATTCCAGGGAAAGTCAAAGAAGTACTGCCTGAGGGCCTCCCAATCCGCAGCTCCAAAGTGCCACACTCGATGTTTCTTTGGGGGGTTCACAGGCCGCACCGGAGTGATAGGACAGGTCAAGGTAATATAGTTGTGATTGGAGAAGCCAAAAGGAGTGGAAAGTTTAACACTGTAAGCAGAATGATTAGTTGTAGGGAAGAGGCCAAGTATGTTGGAACTCTCTCCAAGGTGGTCAGGGATATAGGTAGGGTGCTGTACAAGCTGGCCTAGGTCATTAAGGATAGAAAAGATGTAAGCTTGTTCACCAGGTGGATCAGTGAAATGAGAGGAGAGCCAAAGGTGGTGGTGAACATTGAAATCTCCTAGAATGGAGATTTAAGAGAAAGGAGAAATGGAAAGAATGTGTTCCATCGTAGAAGTAAGATAGTCAAAGAATTTTTGATAGTCAGTAGAATTAGGAGATAAGTAAACAGTGGAGATATATTTAGTCACAGAATGACAGGAAACCAAAGCCAGAGGGTAAAGAATTCAGAAGAGTCAAGTTCAGGAACACGAGAGCAAGATAAGTCGTTGCATACATATTCACAACAGCCACCTTTGGCTTTGAAATGAGTATAAAACAGGAGGAAACAGAAAGGGGTTTGCTATCAGTTGCCTTACACAGTTGAATCTGTCAGGAAGAGAAGGTGAGGTTTACAGAAGGAGAGATGGTGTTCGACACAGAGAAAGTTAGAGGAAGTGCCACGAATGTTGCAAAAATGAAGAAGTAGTAAGTCAGGCAGTGGTTCCAAGCATCTCACTGAGTCGTCACCGGGAGAGAGGCAAATGGGGGCATTTATGGTCCCCCTTCCCCCATGGGAACTCCGAGGCCTGGTTATTCTTTGCCATTTTTTAAAATTTTGAAAACGAAGTGTAGTGAGTACTGTGCATGTAGACTGGTGTCTACAGGTAGAGAAACATGTACTGAAGAGCATGCCGATCTACTTTTTGTGTTACTGAAACAATGAAAAAGTTCAGCAATGGGAGATGGTTAGGAACTAATCCCGAGGGCTAATGTAACGAGAGCTCCAGCTCTCCCTGTCATCAGCTTTCTAAACATATTGCCTGGAGCTCTTCCCTTGCTGAATAAAATTATCTAAAATTATCAAGAATGCTGTACTTATTTTTATTATCAATGTAGGTGACAAAAATATTAAAGTGCTTTATGCAGAAGGAAACTGTAGCGCCCTACTCTACCCTAGCACAGATCCTTTACTCCTGTCAGCCAGGATGATGGCTAAAGGTAGTCAGGTTGGACTGGGAATCTGATTGGCACAGACTTATTCCAACATTATAATGAAGGCTCAGAGTTTATGTGACCACGACTTAGTATTTAAGTTGTGGGTGTGTTCTGGTGCTGTCAGAAAAACCAAATTTGTTGTAATAAAGACGATGTGCTGTGGAGTCTTCTAAGCTGACGAGAAGATTGGTCAAAAAGTATAAACCCTTTTACCCCAACGACGTCCTTTTTTTCCCCGCTATTTCTAAAATATTTTGTTCAACCCAGGAAGAACTCTTTATATTAATACAGTTTTTATTAATCTGGATATTAGCAGAGGGTTTTTCTTTGCAGCTGTAAAAATGATCTAGTAACAGCTAAAGTAAAAACGAACCTAGAAGATTAAATATACTCCATCTAAGACATAATGATTTCCTCCATTGTTGTATCCGTCTTAAACCCATCAGCTAGACGCTGGATTTTTTTTTCCTTGCCTTCTCATGTTAATTACATTACATTTGTATAAACGTGGATTACGAGAGAATAAATCCAGTAATGGTAAACTAACCACTATTAGGGAGCTCTCTTTAGTTAAGGAGAATTGTATAAGGGCATCAGGAAGACGGTGTGCTAGAGAATGATGCCACTGGTCTAAAAAAAAAAAAAAGTTTAAAATGACCAGATATACGTGACACTAAGTAGTAAATCCTTCATTATAAAGACGTTTATAGAAAAAAATTTTCTGCTTCATTTGATCAGTCTCATTCAGCGTAGGGGATTTAAGTCTTATAAGTACTGAAAATAGACTGATAGAAAAATTACAGTGATGGGATTGAGTAAAATAGTTTGGCGCTGTCACACACACACACACACACACACACACACACACACACACACACACACACACACACAGGGAAAGTGCAAAACCCATATCCACCAAATGGTCTAAGGGCTGAATACATGATTTTGCCATGTGATTCTTACCTTCGAATGACTGTACTCAAAATTAAATCCTGAGTTTTTGCCCAACCTTTAACACATCCACCAAGTTTTGTTCATATCAGATCAGAATGGAGTTGACTTTGTTCAAATACTTTGACTTTTGCCATTACCTTTGATCGATTGTTCTCGAATTGGGTCTCTGTCCTCTCCTTTCAACATTTTTTATAAATACAGTAAGATGAAATGTTGAAGCTGACTTTGTCCTGAGGCAGTTGCCTTTGAGCCATTGTCCTCAAAAACAGGTGAACCCTTCAGGTATCAAGTTCTCAACCAAATATGATACAGATGAAATCGTAACTATTAATTGGTTTTGTTTGAACACAAACACACGAGTCTAAATTTGACCTTTATCTTTGACCATGACCTTTGACTGGTTGTTGTCAAGACTAAATTACTTCTTCCTTTCCTGATCCTTAATCCCTAGGTGCTGGTTGATGTGTTATACCGTCACAATTTGGGGCATGGAGCAATGCTGGTTGACTTATATAGCTGCAAGCATCTTCCCGCCACCCTTTGAACCCGTGACTATTTTCTATGACAAACATAGGGTAGGTAGGTACCCAAGGTACCCCACTGACGCACAGCTCAGTCTGTACACAGCACTGTCAGAGTGTTGAGTGCTGTCTTCCTGTCTTCCTCATCCTCCTCGTCCGATTCCGCTCCTCCATGCACAGGGCCTATTGCATCATCATCCCCTACGAAAGTTCTGCCCTTACCACCGGGGAAAGGGCTCACTGACTGAGCAGGTGTGTGGGAAATTGTAAATACTATACTAAACAGGTGTGCACAAGTGTGTTTCTTTAATACTTACGTGAAATGGAAGATATTATAAGTCATATCTAGTAAGTGTTATGAGAAAAGTGTTTTATAATAAGTTTTACAAGTGTATTGCAATAAGTATTGCTGTTTATGGTTATTGTGAAACAATGTTAGGAAATACCATGAGTAACCCCACCTGCTACAAGAAAACCAGGAGGCGGATGCACTAACACGTCCCCGTAAGGTCCCCGTAAGGCCGCCGCCGCTAAGGTCCCCGTACGATAGTCGGTGTTTTGCTATGTACTAACATTTCTCCCACCATCGTACGGTGACCGTAAGGCTAAGGGCGGGGAAAAACTCGCTGTGTTTGAGGGAATTTTTCCCCGCTCAGCTGATGGTCGCTTTGGCCAATCACAACGCAGGATGCTTCTCTGCCTAGACGCTTCAGCCAATCATCGTGTTTGGTGACACTGACTCTCAGCTGAGAAGAACTCAAAAACAAATCAGAGGACAGGCTTGGATGAAATATATGAAGTGTTGTCAGTTTGGGAAGTGCAGTGAGCAGAAAGCATTACTCACAATATTACCAGCATACCTACTGCTGTATGTTGTGCAGCAGTACTGCACATTACCATTATACAATAATGTACGAGTACATTAAAGTGCGTTCAGTATACTGTACAGACTGAATCGCTCTTATATTGAACATTTCAGCCGTACAACACTTATTACATTAATGTGCGTTCTGCAAAACTAAACTGACACTGTTGTACACTGTATAGTATTGTACTTGACATTTTATGTTGAACAAAAGCACCCTAGAAAAAGCACCCTGGGATAAAAGCTCCAGCAAAGAAATAAATTTGTGTAGTTTTTTATTTTGTTTTTTGCTTAACAGTAACCTGACCTAAGAACCTAAAGTAACCTGACCAAAGGTAACTGAACAGCCTAAGCTAAGCAAACGAGCCTAACCTAACCAAACCTTAACCAAACAATTCCACCTTACCTAACAACCTAACAATACCTAACTAAATAACCTAACCTAACAGAACTTAGCTGAAGAAACATAAGAGCCACATAGAACAAGCTAACCTAAGCCAGCAAAAAAAATAATAATAATAATAATAATCGACCTAACAAGCTAAATTTATCCAACCCTAACCTTGCTCTGAGATTCACATATATACTGTTCTCAGTCATTCCTCACTTTTGCCAGAAAATACTGAATAATTCCTTTCTAAGTGCCAAGAGGGATTCCATCCCTCCTTTGAAGTTTTGAATAAATATATACTCGGGTTAATCTTAAATTTTTATGGCATGGAATTTAGTGGTTTTAGTGAAAATGTTGATATATTCTGTTTATATTAAGATTTTGTACTTTTATGTGGCCATAACAATTATGTGAGGATCCAAATTTTGTCCTTACTCTCAGAAGGCACAAATCAAAAGCCAAAAACCATAAAATCAAACCAATATAACAGGCTTTTATGACCGTTTTTTTTTTTTTTTTTAAATTAATTGCCCCCTTGAAATGTCAAAATTCCCCTTGCCCTGTTCACACAACTATCATATGCTAACTCAACATAACCCTAAACTTAAATTAGCCTAGCCTAATAAATTTAGATAATTTTAACCCACCCCATTCCAGTAATAAACTACCCTAACTTAACCTAAATTTAAAATAATCAAGTTTTAAGCTAAAAGTAACCAAGGCTTAACCCAATTCTTACACCAACCTAATCTCACCTAACGTTAAATTAGCCTAACATTAGTTTAACATAGCTAACTTTACCAATACTCAATCCAAAAATAAACAAATCTTACCTAACAAAAATAAGCCTAATCTAACCAACATTTAACCTAACCTAATTCTTAAATTAACCTAACCTTACTTGAGCCCAAATTAAACTAAGCTAACCTTACAATAATCCAGTCCACATATAAACAAACCTAATCTAACAAAATTTAACTTAATCAAAAATAACCTAACCTTGATTTTAAATTAACCTAACCTATCTTGAAACTATATTAGAAAAGGGATTTTTTTTTTCTAGGGGCTTGACCTATTAGGCTATTCTCCTAGAGGTTCTTGTCCTGACGGTGTACTCTACTGCACAACAGTACATAATATGTTTATACTAATCTACAGCACTACACCTTACACTATTTCACACTAACATTGCTGTACACTACTATAGACTACATTAAAGCACACTATAGTTTTCTACCAACCTAAAGCATACGTTAATACTGTAAAACACTAATTTATAGTACTACACAACACTGATGAGCATATAATACAGCAGAACACTAATGAACACATACTGAAACCACCAATTTACACTAATGTACAATTCAGCGCACTGTATATTGTTGTACAGCACCTCTATTAACTACCCAGTTTAGTGAAATAATTCGTTTACACGAGCGAATGCTTAATTCAGTTTATTTTCGGGTGTCTGAAAGATACGGGAAACGTTAAGGTTGGTCGGGCCCACCCTTAGCGGCGATCGTAACTCCGGCTCCCGTAAGGTCTCCGAAAGTGTTTTAGTGCATGCCAACATCCGACGCCGCTCCCTTTTCCCCCGCCCGCAGCGAGTTACGGAACCGTAACTGCGTTAGTGCATCCGGCCCCAGGAGTGCACGGGCGAGAAAGAAAATGACCCAGTTGGCTGTACCTAAATTTTTTCTCTCGTTACTCAGAAAGTACTGGTGAATATGTGAGAATTACCGTATTTGTGATGCGAAGTACAAAAAATGTAAGTTGTGTATAACATTAGTAACGTTTTCATGATGCCCCTGATCAGTACAAATAGTCACAATTTCTGTACAAGTAATTACCTCATACTCAACCATACTGCATGAAACAGCCAGAGCATTTACATCTCAAAGTGCAATAACTTGTAATCATGATGTCTAGCGCAAATATGAGTGCTGTAGAAGAGGGAAATTATTTAATTGACGCAAGAAGTAAGTCCAGAAAATCAAAGAGCAATTCTATTCCCACACACCTATGGGGCATAGTGGCGCTATGAAATGGGCGGAAAACCCTACGGGGAGCCACAAGCAGGGTGATGACTCATTCTTACTATGGTGAGTAAGGAAAAGTCGAAGAATTAGTGTAAATTCCGTGAGGCCGGGCAGTGTTACAATCACCACTCCAGTCAGTGCTGCCAATGTTAGCCAGCAAGTCCAAGGTCACTGGCAGTGGCGTGCGCTCGGATAAGCCCGCTAAAACATGGAAAATGAGTCATCTTTCTTTCATTTGAAAGAGGAAGAGTTGGTAAGTCTTATGTATGTTTAACTTTTTCTCTAGCCATTATAGTTTGGCAGATAATGGGGTTTGAAGTAAGGGTATTTTTCGAAAATCACTGAAATCCCCTGTAGGGAGGGGTGAACAACATCGGAACCCTCCCTCCCCCCTGGCGTGTAAGGGTTAATACTTCCATTAAGTTTGGTTCAATTCAGATAAGAATTGAATGACATATTTTGTCCTGTTATCTTGGTACTTGACCTTTCCTTGTGAGCTTAGCCTTTGTAGTTTTACTGGCTTTTTCAATATCGAATCCATATATTGGAGCCTTACTGTAAACCTTTTCACCAAGTTCCATGTAAGTCTAATAAAAAAAAAGGTTAAGTTGATTTTAACACATGACTTGGACCTTTCACCCAATGTTCTAAAAAAAAAAAAAAAAAAAAACGAAACACCGAGAACCTGGGTCCCGAGATGTCAATGCATAGTATCGCCCCAAATGCTTTTGTGAATCCTAGTGCAAAAAATTGCCATACAACCTCCCTGATGGCTCATTGTAAGTCGAAATGAGGCTAAAGATAAACTACGGCGACCCCATATGACTTTGACAGTACTTGACATTACTGATCTAATGAGTTAATTGTCTCTTGAAACCGTACCACTAACAAAGTTCAACAGAAATCCATTGATGGATTCAGGAGATATCGCACCAACAAGAATAAACTAAATTGAAGAACCTTGATCTGGGGGCCCTTGTCCATGCTAACGTAATCAGTTCATCTTTCCTTCGTATATGACTGACAAAAGTTAGGTCGAAGTCTGTTGAGGGATTCAGGAGATATTGCACCCACAAAGGTAAACTAAGTCGACCCCAGACGACCTTGACCTTTGATCCTTTGACCTGACTGTCCTAATTAGTTCATCTTCTGATGCTACATCACTGATAAAAGTTTGGTTGAAATACATCAATGGGTTCAGAAGATAACTCGCCCACAAGGGTGTTAGGGATGCACGAACCCTCGCCCACACACACGCACGCACGCATGCCTTCTCCGCATAGGTGGAAAGAGGCATTAAAACACGAAAACTCAATACTTGCTCTTCAAACCTTTCACCATATATGGTCCAGATCATATCGATATTGTTTTTGTTATGTTTTTCACAATCAGATACACAGGTCGCACTTTAACCTTGCCCCTGTGACCTTGGCCAGTATCTGTTTTTTGTCAAAATTAACCTCTCCCCTCTTTTATTTCTTACATATAATCCTTTCACCAAATTTGGAGAAATAGGAGAAAGAATATTTAAGTTTTCTTAGCCAGATCAAACTTTAAACTAACCCTGTATGCTCAATCTTTGCGGTGGTGTTCTTAAAACAAACAAACAAACAAACAAAATGTTAGATTTATTCACCTACTGACCCTCGACCCTTCCATTATGTCTGGTTAAAGTCAGATAAATATAATTATTTTTGAAACACACACACACACACACACACACACACACACACACACACACACACACAGACACACCGCTCGCTGGTGCAGTGGTAACGTTCTCACTTGCCATCTGGTAGACGGGAGTTCGCGCCTCGCTCAGGTTGCGAAAAGTTTCACTGACGAAGTGGGTGGTTACTGTCCCCCTTGAGCAAGGGGACGGGTGTGTGCGTGTGTGAAGGTCACAGCCTTGCCCTTAGATCGGACTATGTGAGCTCTCAGCTCCCTTCCGGGAGGGTAAAAGCTGACGATCACGACCATCAGGTGATCCTGACCGACCGGTGAATTACACACACACACACACCGATCAAAACAAACATAACATTAGCTCTGGTTTCGCAGGGCTGGGAGTAAGAAAAAAAAATAAAAATAAAAAACTAATGGAAAGTTTTCATGAATCTGTCTGCCTTGGTCCAATGAAAGCTGATGATTATAGGAGACTCTGGATCTAAGAGGTGTATGCACTGTTTTACAAGGTCGTCGTTTTTCTTTCTTCCTACGAACAGATGATTTTTTTCACCTTTATACAGATCAGCTGGTAAAATGTGAATTGAAAGAGTCTATATCTAACCTCTACACTTGGAAAAGTCCTTCTGAAGCTGAATAAAATTATCTGAAGGTGGAGAGGATGAGCATGGAATAGATGCTCTCCTAATGAAACCATTATGTTGCTATCTGATGGAGGGAATGATGGTGATTCTTTCAGGGGAGAATACATAGTGAATCTCATAGTGCATCTGCCTGGAAGATCTCTACCCTCTACTGACTTTTTTTTTTTTTTTGTCTAGTGTCGAATATTCCCCTGACACAAATAGGTATAATACTGATTTTTGCTAATGTCAGAAAACCTCATACGGTTTATAGGTCATTATTATACATGTTTGTTTTTGTTGTTGTTGTTATTATTATCATTATTATTATAACTAGTTTTATTAATATTATTATTATTATTATTATTATTATTATTATCATTATCATTATTATTATTTCTCTCCACCTATTGCATACTGTAGGTGGAGACTATTGTTTTTGCTGGTATTATTAATAGTCTCACCTGAGAGTCTCGCAACGATTCCAGAAGAACCAGAAACTGTGTGGGAAATCTGAAGGGCGCCATGTGTCCTGGCATGGGCCCTTGCTGAACGAAAAAAATTCCAATTCTCTACGTGTAGTAGAAGGGCATGTCAGAAAAAGTCATATCAGTATTATGCTGTGAACGAGATAAATTGGTCTTGTCAACTGGAGATTTCAGTGTGACCTGCACAAGATCTGAATGGTCCAGCTTATGTCTTGGTATGGGGCATTGATGATAGAAAAAAATCCAAATCTCCCCATTGGGGTCAAAGTCATTGTAAGAAACGGAAGGAGGAGACAAGCGACTGTCCGCACGACAGTTACAGAGTTCTAGTTATTATGATGATGATGATGCCTGCACCCACCTATGATGGAGGAGGCATTAGTGATTGGTCTGTCAATCCGTGGGTGCGTGGGTGTTTGCATCATAACACTGTTATAGGTGCGGTATCTCCTGAACTCATCAACCGATTCCCACCAAACACTTTTTTTCGGTGATGCTCTGCCACCATGTGTAATAAGGTGGAAGGGACCCTTAGTCACACCAACACAGCAGAGATCCCTTGACTGCACCCTCCACTTACTAACAAACAAACTCCTGCTTAGGGTACACAAACACAGGCACAAGATACTAAACAGAACCTGAGTATATAAAAATAAACACGAAATCAAATTACTCCGTTCAGCACAGATAATGTATAATTTATGATTCCGAGAAGCACAGGACTGGTGCCATTATAACAGTACACTTCTGCATGTCTAATAAAGAAAGTATGCCACTACTGATAACTGTAAAAAAAAAGAAAAAACTCTCCACAATAGAAATACACAACACTGCACAAGTATAACGTAGGAAAATCCCTCCACCCAAAATAAGCATTCACCTAAATCACAAAAGCACCAATGGCAAGCACCATTACTGAACATCAATACACAGATATAATGGCAGGAAAAAAAAAAAAAACTTTGCACTGCAATAACATTAACCCAAATCACAAATAATACACAAGAATAATGGAAGAAAACCCCTTCACTCTGCAATAACATTAACCCAAATCACATAAATAATACACAGGTATAATGGCAGAAAAACCCCTTCACCCTGCAATAGCATTAACTCAGCCAATTCCACACCACCACCCCAGCACTAAGCCTCTCTGAGCTCGCCAACACCACTCCTCCCACCTTCCTCAAAAGCACCCAAACACCAACCGCCACGCCTTCTGGGCTCCTGCTGGTGTGCCTGTCACATGCTGACTCCTCCAGTACTGCAGGTGCCCACCTTTTCACTCTCAGGCTGGCACACCACCCATAGCTAGAAATATGGTCCTCCTCCAGAGACGCCACCTGGCCGGGATCACTAATCTCCTTCCACTTTTGCCATCTTACCACCTAGGTGCTCACATCCACCGCCATCACTGATCATCTGCCGCTGTCATCTCGGCCGAGGCCCTACGCTCCTCCCTTTTCACCAAAACCCAGGCTGCTGTGTCGTAAGAAAAACCATGCTCTGGCGTCCCCCTCAATTCCCGCCAGAATCTACCCCTCCGTGCCTGTATGTCCCTGTGGCCTCCCAGTAACCACCTGGGCCCTCTTAGAACGAATTTTCCACTCATTACAATCCCCCCCTCCAACTTTGTGCGTGCCCCCACGCACAAAATCTCTGTACCTGATGCATCTCGATGGTTGCACCCCTTCTCGCTTCGCTATCCTCTCCGATCTTCTGGGCCCCGAGTCCTCTACACTGGGGTCCACATTCCCCTTTTTCTCCCTTGCCAGTATAAACTTTTCTGCCTCCACATTCCATCCACCACTAACCTCTTGATCTTTAAATTCTTCTAGGGGTTCTTGGGTGACTGATGAATCTCCTGGGTCACTCCCTTCTGCTTCTGGTGGCGACACTCCGAACCTCCTCAACACCTCCCCCATATCTGGCATCTCAACCTCACTCTCCCCCTCTACCCTGACCTCACCACCTGCTTCCTCTTCTTTATCATGTACACCTCCCTCCGGTGTATCCCCTCCAGACCATGGTCACAAATTACTTCTATGCAGAACCTTAGCAAACCCCGTCCCATCCTCTGAACTCACTCTATAAACTCCACTTACTGCATCCAACACTTCTGTCACCACCTAAAGGTCCTCACCATACTTGGGTTGTATCTTGTTTCTTCCTGAAGTTGGGTGATTATGCAGCAAAACCCTCTGACCCACCTCCAGGGTCACTGATCGCCCTTGATGCTGCCATCTCCTCCTATTCCCTTTTTGATGATTCTCTGAGTTCCTCTTAGTTGCCTCCCATGCTGCTTGCTGAGTACGTTTGAGTTTGTTCACCCACTGACTATGAGTTTGTATCTCTGACTCCTTGCCCAAACTAAACTGATCCAGAGGAAGATGGGGTTCCGTACCAAACAGCAAGTAATGGGGAGTGAACCCTGTCACGGGATGAGGGGTACTGTTGTAAATAGCAGTCAAACTGTATAAATACCGGGGCCACTGTTCCCTCTGCCCCGTACCAAGGGCTGCCAGCATCGCATGTAGGGTCCAGTTAAATCATTCACATGTACCGTTTCCTTCTGGATGACAAGGAGTCGTCCGGGACTTGGTGATGTGGTAGTACTCGCACAGATTGGCCACCAGCTTCCCCTCACAATTCCTACCCTGATGACTGTGCAATTTCTCCAGAACTCTATATTGATGACATATCTCCTCCACCAGAATCTTAGCAACCACGGACACCCTTCGATTCTTCGCTGGAAAAGCCAGACCGAACTTGCTGAAGACATCGGTGACAGTCAGCACATTTTCCTTACCATCCCGAGCTGGATCCAACACTGTGAAATCAACTTCCACCACCTCCCAGGGTCTTCGTGCTTCCACAATACCCAGTTGGGTTTAGCTCTCACCCCCTCCTCTTTACCCATCGTGCAAACCTTTCACCAGTTCACATGTTGTTTGACATTCTCATACAGCCCTGGCCAAAACCACCTCCCTCGTAACAACCTAGTGGTCCGGGCCACCCTTTGATTGACTCCACTGTTCATGTGCCATCCTCAGAGCCTCCTGTTTTTTACTCACTGGAAGGTCAGGTAACCACCTCCAACGACCTTGACCCTGCCCCCTCCAATATATCACACCACCTCTCATTACCAAAACTCGTCGAACCCTCCACCATTTCTTAAATTCTTCTTTTCTTAACTGTGCCCTCAGCTCCCCAGGGTCTAGGTGCCCTATCATTTGCATCCACACTTTACTCAGAATAGCACAACTTTTCTGCTCATCACGCATCTGCTGCAAATTGAGCTTCCCCCATACAGTAGTAGCAGCCACCTTAACACCTTGGTTCATTGGGACCTCCCTTTCCCACACTTCCTGCACTTCTTCCCCATCTTCTGGCATCACCTCGTGTGGTCTTCTTGACAGACCATCTGCATTACCATTCTCCCGTCCTGGTCTATGGTTGATGTGAAATCAAACCAGCTGATGTCAGCCAGTCACACACTCTCCACTGCCCCCAGCTTTGCTGTCTGAAGATGAGCTAATGGATTATTGTCCACCCACACAATGAACTTGTTCCTCACCAACTAATGTTTAAACTGCTCCGTTACCGCCCACTTCAAGGTAAGAACCTACAATTTCCGCGAACTGTAGTTATTCATATTCCTCTCAGACTTCTTCAACCCCCAACTAGCATACGCTACTGGAAAGAGGACCCCACCATACCTCTGAGACAGTATTGCTCCCAGATCCTCAAAGATGGCATCTAACTCCAGTTCAAATGGCCTCTCAAAATCTGCACTTTTCAACATTGGAGCCTCTGTTAATTTTTTCTTCAACTGCTCAAATGCATTGGTCTCCTCCTTTCCCCAGAACCTTATGACATCAGCTTTTGGTTTCCCACCCATTAATGCATGCAATGGGGCCGCAGTAGATGCAGATCCCTTTATAAACCTCCTGTAAAATGAACCAAAAGCCACAAAAGCTCTCACATCCTTCACTGTCCGTGGAACTGGCCACTCCCAAACGGCCTTGATCTTGTCTGGATCAGTGTTAATCCCTTCTTTCGAAACTACATAACCCAGGTACTGAACCTGGGGCTTCAACAGGTGGCACTCGGATGGCTTCAATTTCAACCCATATTTCTGCAGCAGACCCAACATATGTTCCACCCACTCCAGATGTCCCTCCAATGTTTACAAAAACACCACCAAATCATCTAAATACACCAAAAGAGTAACAAACACCTGGTCAATAAACACATACTCCATAAAACGCTGAAACATAGCCGAACTGTTGGTCAACCCCATGGGACACCGTATATACTGGTAGTGGCCAAACAGTGTAACGAATGCAGTTTTCGGACGGTCCTTTTCTCGCACCCTGATTTCATGATAACTGGCTGCTAGATCAAATGATGAGAAATACTGGGCTTCCGCCAGTGCATCCAAGGTGTCCTGAATCCTAGATAATGGGAATGCATCTTTTATAGTTATTGCATTTAGCTTTCTGTAATCCACACACAACCGAAAGGACCCATCTTTTTTCCGCACTACCACAATAGGGGCCGCATAGGGACTCAGACTTTCTTCAATAACCCCCCTGTTCGAACACCCCTTTCACATGGGTCTTTACCTCTGTCATGATTGTAGGAGACAAGTGACGGTATGGTAGTTTAATGGGCACTTGTCTCGTACAATCATGACAGAGGTAAAGACCCATGTGAAAGGGTTCTGTTTAATATATAGAGTATCTTGTGCCTGTGTTTGTGTACCCTAAGCAGGAGTTTGTTTGTTAATAAGGGGAGGGTGCAGTCAAGGGAAACTCTGCTGTGTTGGTGTGACTAAGAGTCCCTTCCACCTTATTACACATGGTTGCAGAGCATAGTCTCATATGAGACAGTGGTGAACTGATAATGTCAGCTCGGCCAATGGGTCAAAGGTCAGAAATATATTGTTAACTGACTTGACCCTTGTATGCAAGATATCTCCCAAACCCCTTGAAAGATTTTGACCAAACTATAGTCAGTGATACAGTACAGTATGAACGGACGATGATATAAATAGGTTGGCAAGGTCAAAGATGCAAATGTCAAGGTTCGATGGGGTCAAATCAGTTTATGAGAGGGATATCTCCTGAACCCCTCAACTGATTTCAAACAGACTTTCATCAATGATACATTATAAAGGAATGATGAACTGATTTGGTCACCAAAGTCAAGGAGTAAAAGGTCAAGGACATATGTGTGGGGGCGCAATATCTCCTGAGCCCATCAATGGATTTCGACGAAACTTTTGTCAATGGTCCAGTATGAAAGAACGATGAAGTGGGTAGGTCAGCAACGTCAAAGGTTCAAAGACATACAGTGTTGCGCATGTTATCCACTGAACCCCTTGACGGATTCGTGGCAACTTTTGTCAGTGATACAATATGAAGGGATGATGAACTGGTTAGGTCGGCAAGGTCAAGGGGTCAAAGGACAAGGTCATATAGATGAGTGTATGATGCCTTGTAAAACCCTAGATGGATTTCGAGCAAATTTTTGTCAGTGACGCAATATGAAGGGATAACAAACTGATTAGGTCAGCAAGGTCAAGGGGTCAAAAGTCAAGGTCATAAGGGGTCGACTTAGTTTTTATGCAGTGTCATTTGAACCCACAATGAACCCTGTCATGGTGGTTGCATAGTAAGTCCATGTGCAATGTTTGACAGAGGCATACCACGCAGTGCTTAACGTTGACAGCTCAGGCCCCAAGCTCTCAGCATTTCATTATTATTAGTAGTAGGAGTAGTAGTAGTAGTAGTAGTAGTATAGTGTTGTAGTTCTTCTTGTTAATTTACTTTGCAATAAACTTTTAATTTATTTCAGATGATTAATTTTAACTAAGAAGTTATTTTTCACTGGAATTTTGATTGATGTACTTAACCTAAACATGACTTCATTGTACAACATACTGTAAAAGATGACTGGAAAGTCAGTGCTATTGATACTGTAACATGACTTCATTGTGGCAAATGTAAGAGTGCAAAAAATAAATGTGTTGGAAGAGTTGAAAGATTCTTTGATCACGCAGGAGGAAGTGCAGGAGGCAGTAAAGGAGATGAAAACAGGGAAAGGTGCAGGTATGGATGGGTGTGCTGTGGAATGTCTGAAGGGTGGTGGAGTGACTATTGTTGACTGTTAAGTAAGATTGTCGAATGTGTGCTTCGTGAAAGGCATGGTGCCAATTGACTGGGCAAGTGCTTCTGTGGTCCCGTTGTATAAAGGCAAGGGTGATAAGTATAAATGTACTAGCTTTAGGGGTATAAGTCTCTTGAGTGTTGTAGGTAAGGTGTATGGTAGAGTGTTAATTAAGAGAGTTAGAGAGGGTACAGAGGGAGTGATTGGTGATGAGCAGTGTGGCTTTAGGAGAGGGATGGGATGCGTGGACCACGTGTTTGCTGTGAGACAAGTGTGAAAAGTATTTAGGGAAAGGCAAGGATGTGTTCTGGGCATTCATGGATTTAGAAAGCGTATGATAGAATAAATAGGGAGGCTTTGTGGACTGTTTTAAGATTGTATGGACTTGATGATAGGCTACTAAAAGGGGTGAAATTTTTTTATGTAAATAGTAGGGCTTGTGTAAGAGTGGGAAATACTGTGAGTTATTGGTTTCCCGTGAGAGTGGGGCTGCAGCAGGGATGTGTGATGTCGCCTTGGTTGTTTAATATTTATATGGATGGTGTTGTAAAGGAGGTGAATGCAAGAGTTTTAGGTGGAGGTCTGAGTCTGGTAAATGTCGATGGTAGAGAGTGGAATCTGCAGCCACTGCTGTTTGCAGATGATACTGCACTGGTGGCTGATTCAGAGGAGAGATTGAGACAGTTGGTAGAGGAGTTTGGAAGGGTGTGTGAAAGGAGGAAATTAAAAGTAAATGAGAATAAGAGTAAAGTGATGAAGTGTACGAGGTCAGTAGATAGTAGGAAGATGAATATAGTTTTGAATGGTGAGTTGCTTGAGGTGGTTGATTGTTTTAAGTATTCAGGGTCGCATGTTGCTGTGGATTGAAGAATAGATGCAGAAGTGAAGTTTAGAATGAATGAAGTAGGAAAAGTGCTGGGAGGAATGAAAAATGTGTTTAGATGTCGTTCGCTTAATGAGAAGGTTGTATGAGGGTGTTGTGGTACTGTTACTGCCATTATCCAAAACAGGGGTAGCAAAGACTGACTTGATCCCTCCTTTATTGTCTTCACATCAAGACCAAACAGGCAAAGTAGCCAAGGACACACACAAGTACAACTGTAACCAAATAGATACTGCCCTATAACCATATGTTCACTAAGTTCAAATAATATACCAGTAATGTCAAACCTAAGGCAATATCACTTATCAAATATAAAGTTATAATATATAAGTAATCCACGAAGTAAAATATACAGTACACTTACATATGTGCTCCTATAGAGTACAAAAAAATGGCAGCCCCAAGGTCTCTCGTTGCCTCCCGCTGGCACACTGAGGAAAGCCTCGTTTTCGGTTTACACATCAACAGCGGAAAGCATCGAACCACTGGAGCAGCAAGTCAATCCTTGCTTCACTCAGTCATTCCTATCATAGCTTCAAAGTCTTCACGAGATAAGAGTAAGATCATTCGAAGCATTTTACGAATTAAATACAATGAGATACACCATCTATGCATCCACTGATGATGAGACACTAATAAAGGATGAGAGGTAACGTACTTAAGAATACAATATAACAATACAAACAGTAACTTGGAATAACCCTCAAAATATCCGGAACATCCCGGCCCCTTTAATATGACTCTTAAAAAGGAACATTTACCTCAATTTTACAAAGAAAACTTAAGCCATTCCAGACAATTACCCATCAAAGTACACATAATAAAACTTAAGAGACTTCAGCTCCATCAAATAGGAAATGGAGTGAAGGATTTTACACCGTAAAATTACAAACTGCCACCTTCCTGGATACTCTGTGGCAGGTCATTTGTCTCCAGTAGACAATTTGTAAATAGGTCGTACCAATTTACTGGCCCTAGTTTTCACCTGAACTGACCGAACTAGTCCAACCTTTCCCTGGAAAACCTTGAGAATGAGTCCTAATGGCCAAATTCCTCTCTGTGTGTTTTCTTCACACACCAACACCACATCCCCCACTTGGAAATTTCTTTTAGACTCCAACCATTTTCGCCTGAGCTGCAGAGTGGGAAGGTATTCACGAACCCATCTCTTCCAGAATTGATCAGCCACATACAGTACATGTCTCCAGCGTCGTCCAAATACATCATCCTTACAGAACTTTCCAGGTGGTCCCTCGTTACACGAGCGTAATAACAGCAGGTGGTTAGGCGTGATGGCTTCAAGGTCTTGAGGATTTGTCTAACACAGGCGTCAAGGGTCGTCCATTCACGATGGTCTCTGCCTCACAAAATAATGTATCAAGGCGATCATCATCCATGACCTGATCTTTCATTACAGAATTAAGCACCTTACGTACTGACCGGATCTGCCCCTCCCAGACTCCACCCATGTGTGATGCAGCCGGAGGGTTAACTTCCCACGTTATCTGATTACGCAGTAGAAATTCCTTGGACCTATGGCTGTTATTCCACTCTTGTACTGCCTCTCTGAGTTCCCTTTCTCCTCCTACAAAATTTGTTCCATTGTCAGACCTAATCTTAACTGAAGTCCCTCTCCTAGAAAAAAAACCTCTCGAGGGCATTAATAAATAAATCAACATCTAAAGAATATAACTTCTCAATATGAACAGCTCTAATAGCCAAACAAGTGAACAAACACCCCTATCTTTTCTCCCTAGTCCGGCCCCTTCTAACGAGGAAAGGTCCAAAGCAATCCACTCCAATCTCTGAGAATGCAGGTTTTCCTGGGGTTACTCTGTCTGTTGGGAGGCTTGCCATATACTGAACTACAGTAGTTCCATGTTGCTTCTTGCATGGTACACAGCTTTGTAGCACCTTGTTGATTAGTGGCCGCACTCTTGTAATCCAATATTTTTGGCGCAGCAGAGACAAAACATACTCCCTCCCAGAATGTTTTGCAGCATTTTCATGAAGGTCTCCGACAATCAGTGTAGCCACATGATGGTCCCGAGGTAGTATGGCAGGATGTTTAGCCTGGTGTGATATGGGTGCTGCTTGTAACAGCCCTCCTACTCGTAACAGTCCATCTTCATCAAGGAATGGTTCCAGCCTGTAGATTTTGCTTCCTTTGCTAACCCTCCCACTTGTCTTCAAATCCTGCAGCTCCTTTGTAAAGTATTTCCCTTGAAGGTACTTGACAGTGGCTATTTCTGCCATTTCTAGTTCACGAACATTAAAGTTAAATTTAGTTGTCCTCTTCGATCTACTCTGCTGTAACCATTTACAGAACCTTTGTAGCCACCCAATCGCCTTCTTCAAGCAATGCCAGCAGGAGTATCTTACCGATAAGCATTCCATCCAATCGGAATTATCAACCTTGACTGAAAATGACTTCACGTCCTTCTTAACTTCCTTGTCATCGTGGAGATCAGGCAAGCAGTCTTCTTGCACAGGCCAACAGGTTTCATCTTTCCATAAAAACTCCGTCCCTTGTCTCTACCGAACACGAGACCATTTCATCCGCACTCAACCCCCTCGACACGTCATCAGCTGGATTGAATTTAGAATCCACATAGAACCATTCCCGTGGAGAAGAACCATCATGTATTATGGCTATCCTGTTTGCTACAAAACTCTGAGACCTCTTAGACTGGTTTTTTATATATTGCAATACTATCATGCTATCAATCCAGTACCTTGATTCCAGCAATTCTGCAGTCAGTTCTCTAGTCAGCATACTGCTAATCCTCACTGCAACAACGGACACAGACAACTCCAATCTCTGAACTGTCAGGCTTAATATGTGCCAATCTAGATTTAGCAACCAAAAAATTACAATGAACATTTCCACTGACATCGCAGATCCTAACATACGTGACACACCCATAGGCCTCCTGTGGAGCATCACAAACAATGTGTAGTTGACAGGAAAGTACCTGACCAAAATCTTGTGGCAGTATACACCGCTCTACTTCAAAGTCTCTCAGCTTGCAAATCAGCCAACCATTTTGTCCACCTTTGCTGGTTTCCATCATTCAACTCTTCATCCCAGCCTTTCCATTTCTTGCATTTATTCTGGATACTGACCTTGGCTTTTAGGACAAAAGCTGACAAATCCCAAAGCATCATAATCTGAACTCATACTCATGAGTCCTCGTCTGGTGTATTCACGGTTTTTCATTCGAATTCCGATACCGAGGCAATCTCTATTCATATTCCACTCTAAACCTAATGAGCGTTCCACTGGTAAATCATCTCTGTCCAAGTTTAGGCTCATCACTTCCTTACTCTTCTCTTTTGATGGTACAGAATCTAATACCTGTTTACTATTACTCACCCACTTTGTAAGATGGAAACCACCTCTAGCCAACAGATGTGACAGATGCTGAATTAGTAAAATTGCCTCCTGTTCAGTCCGAACTGATTTTAAACAGTCATCAGCATAGAAGTTCTCTATAACTGTTTGAATTACCTCAGGCTCAAAATAATTCTTGTTATCCTCTGCAGTACGTCGAAGGGCAAAGTTAGCACAGATTGGACTCCAAATACCCCCAAACAGGTGCACCGTCATTCTGTACTCAGCTGGACTTTTAGAAATATCCCCCTCTGGCCACCACAGAAATCTAAGCACATTGCGATGTTCTGGAGAAACATGCACCTGGTAAAACATTGCTTCTATGTCGTTCATGACTGCGACTTTATCTTTGCGGAACCTCAGCAATACTCCTTTAAGCTTATTTGTTAAATCAGGTCCTTGCAGAACTGTTTAATTGAGCTATGTCCCAGAATTTTCAGCCGAACAATCAAACACGATACGAAACTTTTCAGGCTTACTTAGACTGAAGACATTGTGATGTGGAATCTACCATGTTCTCCGTGGAAAAGCATTTGCCTCCTCTACTGGTACAGACTCAGCATACCCATTAGACAACAGATTCTCTATCTCCACCTTGTAATGCTGGTGCAAGTTGGGATCTCTAGCAAACCGTCTCCCTAGAGATTGCAGCCTCGTCTCCGCCATGCTACGATTATTCGGGAGCTCAGGACTCCTCTTAAATGGAATGTCAAGCTGATAATGACCCTTCTCTACAGTTATGGACCGATTCCATATGTCTAGGGCCTTCCTATCATCTACTGAATATTGAGGTCAATTGTCCGCAAGATATTGCCCTACATCTATCTTCAACCTGTGCATCCAATTTATCATCTTTCCCTGACACTGCATAAATAAAGTTACAGACTGACTCACTTTTTGCAAGTTTCACACAACGGTCCATTTATAGTTCACCATAAAATGGTGAGAACAGCATACGGTTCTCCAAATTTACCAGACCTAAGCTCAAGGGGCATAAGAACTTTTGGTGAGTCTTGTCCAATTATCAGAGAGACTCCATTTCCATGAACTGCCCCCATACGTATGTCCTGAAGGTGATGCCAATGCTTCACATCATCTGGAGTGGCTATGCTGTCTTTCATTGCTGGGAACTTCTGCACTGCATATACCTTTGGAAGGTCAATAACCTGTCGCCTTTTCTTTCGCACCGAAGCACCCGATACTTCTAGTGATACTTCTATCGCCAAAGATTCCTTTCCACTACTCAAAGTAGCTAAAGACAGTACTGTTTGTGTTCCTTCTAGCCCTAAATCTCGAACCAGATCTAGAGAAAATAATCTGTTGCTCCCTGGATCCAGCAAAGCATGGGTCCAAACACATTTACCACTTCCCTTTACCTGCACCATAACTGGAACAATTGGAAGTGCTACACGAGTGTCTTCCACTCCACCTGGAGCACAAGCATAACTCTGGGCAACGATACTTGCATTATTTCCAGACTCAGGCAAAGATTCTTCTAAAACATCCTGAGTAAGCTGTGAAAGAGGTTGAGAGGCCTGATGCAAAAGCTCTGAATGTTTCATATTACAACCCTCAATTTCACATGCCTGTCGCCAACAATTTTGAGACAGATGCCTCGTAGACCCTAAACAGCTATAGCAAATTTTCTTCCGTTTGATGAAATCCAACCTCTTCTTTGGGCTTAACTTTAGAAACTGATTGCACTTAATTGGTGATCTTTACACACCCAACAGAACATACTTCTGATGCTAGTCTTCAGACTGTGAAAGGAATCTCTTTTACCCTCTGCTGCCTCATCTACTGCCTGTACATTAAAGCTAACACCCTTTCTCTTTTGTGTTGCCTTGCCATGAACTTTGTGGTCTTTAAGTGAACCAAATACAGAGTCATTAGCTTCTTTAGCTACTTGATCTACGAACTGCATTAACTCTGGTATACCTGGGTATCTCCCATTCTCATCTAGTGTTTTAACAGCTGTCGTACGCCATCTAGCTTGGATGAACAGTGGAAACCGTTCTGATATTATCACCATATTTCTCCTCATAATCTTATCTAATCTACCTAATGCTTCGAGAGTTTCTTTACAACTCCTTACATTATCAGCCAAGTCTCTTAAAGACTCCTTATCTGAAGGCATGACAACTGGTCCCTCGGTAATTTTACAAATCCATGACTCTGCAATCTAGTAATCATTACCAAAGCGCTTCTTCAGTAGGTGTCTAGCCTGTTTGTAACCTGCATCTGGTTCCATCACTGCATAAGATTCTATAACCTTAAGAGCCTTACCACTACAGTACTGAAATAACCTGTTCAGCTTTGAGGCAGAGTCTACTGAAGTGTTACCCTCACAATGATCAAATGTTCTTATGAACATCCAATGTTTCAAAGATCCCCATCAAATTTGAACATTTCAGTCTGGCATTTGTAAGACCTCAATTAATTCCGCTGGTGGCAATTCTGGATTGAATTTTCCCTAGAAACACTAATACCTTTTATCGTATGGAGTGTGGCCACTCAGGGCAGCAGGGTTTAACCCGCCCCGTCCCGTCGACATATGGGTATGTTGCAACGATTTGCATTTGCCAGTCCCGGCGACGTACCAGTACGTCGTGCAATTGCAAGATCCCTAATTTGCACAATTTTCAATTTTCGCGCGTGATTTTTTGTATATATACACGGGACACCTTCCTCTATTCCTCTACAAGATGCCAAGCAGGGACAATGCCTTACACCGCATAACCTCCCCCCTCCCCCCCTCACGCCATTGTCTTGGCAAAGGACCTGTTACCAGTGACCTGGCTAGTAAAGATATTCAGGGCCAGAGTGATTCCCCAATCGATGACAATGTGGAGGACAATGTTTACATAGCATTAGAAGAAGAAACAGCCAGAAATAATGATCAGGTAATGTGGCAAAAAAAGGTCAGGTATGGTGATTAGTTAGTGAGTGAAACAATGCTTATAATGCCTTTATTACTGCTTGAAAACCAATATACTCTCATACTACATATACATTCGTACCAAGTAAATAAATAAATACCGTTTATGAGTGGATAAAATAGTTACCCTCCCATAGAACTCGTTTTCTTTGGTGCCAGCATGTTAGAAAACCCAGTCAGGTAAGGAGGAACTCCTACCTGGATTGGGTATTTTAAACCTCAGGTGAGCGATTTCTCTATGAATTTTCGATGTTTCTCACCAAAAGCGAAGGTTTTAGCCAAAAAAATTTTTTTCGAAAATACCTCGGGACTGGGGGATGTCGGAGGTGCGGAAAACCTCGGGACGTGACGGGTTAACACAGATACTGGTTTCTGATTACCATTTTCTAACACCGAATCTCTGTTGTAATAACACAACTCTGCCTCAGGCTCTCTAGGCCACTCCATTACAGCGTGGTCCATTCTCCGATTCACACTCTTATCACCAACCTGATTGCCACTAATTTCATTTGAGGAATGTTCATCCACAGCTTTCTCACTGGAGGCAGACACTTTTCCTGTCACCCTCCATTTTTTCCAAAACTTCTTCCTCAGCAGCTGCAGCTGCTATAACAGCCTGTATTCTAAATGTTCTAATTCCAAATCACTTTTCTTTCTTTTAAGTTCTGTTTCATATTTCTGTCTCTCAAGATCTCGTTTATGTCTTATTATATCTTCCATCATTTTAGCCTTTGCCATCAATGCTGCCTTTTTTGCAGCTGCTTTTATTCTCGCACTTATAGTTGAAGATACAGCTGAAGTTTTATCCACATTACCGACACTCATCTGGTCTATCCAAGTCATCCTGACATTGGGCATTTTCTAACCATAATTTAGCTTCATTTAAAATACTCTAATTCACCACTAACCCGTTTATTATATTCCTCAGTTTCCCTAATTCCTTCCAAGTCTTGTTCCTTTTCTAAACATCCAGATAGTTGAACATGTTTCCAGAGATCATGCAAGCCATATTCAATTTCATCGATATTTGTAAGCACTTGCCGTGGCTCAACACCATCAGTTTGCAACAAACACTGATGTTCACTTCCCTTTTTTGTTAAAGGACCAGGTAATCCTTCTCGAGAACGCGTAATTTCTGCAATTTTTTCTCTATTTACATATTCCCTGTCCAGTATATTATTTTCCACTGGGTTCTCTTTCACTACGACGGGGAGGAGCTGAAGCACCCTGAATATCATTAGTATCAGACATGGTGTTAAATTATTTAAACCTCAGTCATTACAATACAAATACAGTAGGCATATCGCATCCAAAACTTTCACTATTTTACTCAAATGGCTCTGCTGACACAATGCTGTGAAACTGCACAGTTCTGTTGCAGATCTTCACTCCGAGTCACGTCAGGTCACCACCGGTCCACTTGAAGAAAATTTGTACTTGTTACTGCCATTATCCAAAACTGGGGTAGCAAAGACTGACTTGATCCCTCCTTTATTGTCTTCACATCAAGACCAAACAGGCAAAGTAGGCAAGGACACACACAAGTACAACTGTAACCAAATAGATACTGCCCTATAACCATATGTTCACTAAGTTCAAATAATATACCAGTAATGTCAAACCTAAGGCAATATCACTTATCAAATATAAAGTTATAATATATAAGTAACCCATGAAGTAAAAGATACAGTATACTTACATTTGTGCTTCTATAAAAAAATGGCGCCCCAAGGTCTCTCGTTGCCTCCCACTGGCACACTGAGAAAAGACTTTTTTTTTTTTTTCTTTTTTTTTTTCCGGCCTATCAACCATTGGGGCCGAAGCCCCTGGTTATTAAGGCCAGATTTATATATATATATATATATATATATATATATATATATATATATATATATATATATATATATATATATATATATATATAATATATATATATTTAAACATATATATATATACATACACACACACACACACACACACACACACACACACACACACACTTCCATGCATACATACAGACACACTTTCATGCAAACGTACATATATATATAATAATTTTAATTTTATTTATTTTTTTTTGTATTTTTATTTTTTTAAATTTTTTCTTGGTTTTATATTTTTTATACCTTATATTATAAAGACAAACTAATCTAAAGACCCTAAAACTAATCACCTAACAGATAAATCGCTAACCTATACTAAATCCTACAGAGACAAATAGCTAGGCCTACACTAATGGTAAAAATACCTCGACTAACAGAACACCATCGACTGCAGATATGTAATGCCTTTCTACATGATATACCTGCACTCATCACCTGATGACTGTCAGTCGAGGCACAACCTAAAATAGGGGACATCAATATATGAAAGGGAACCAGACGAGTCAGGAACATTTCCATATACGTCAGCTGTCGTTCCTAATTAGAATAACTTAAGCAAGATAATATAATGTATTTACATAATTTGTACAAAAATTGAAGAACCTCGCCCAGCAGACCACCATCGACTGCAAGTGCGCAATACCTTCCCATATTGCACACTTGCACTCATCAGCTGGTGACTGTCAGGCGAGGAACTTGGCTTAATGTAGGGGACATCTATATTAGAAATAGATCGATGGGAGGAGGAACTATTTAAAATATGTCAACTGTCAACCCTAATTAATATTACA
This sequence comes from Coenobita brevimanus, assembly GCF_032717465.1. Taxonomy (NCBI): domain Eukaryota; kingdom Metazoa; phylum Arthropoda; class Malacostraca; order Decapoda; family Coenobitidae; genus Coenobita; species Coenobita brevimanus. The sequence continues at coordinate 16,924,793 of NC_137039.1, read as the reverse complement.
ATATATACATATTTACCGTTGATAAAAACCATAACCACACAGTAAAAAAGTCACATCACTCTGATCAGTCCGGTCTTTCTCAAGAAAGCCATCAATTTATCAGTCATAACAATGTCCCCATCACCCAAGATGGTGGAAAGGGTGAAGGGGACGTCTACTGCACCGCAGTAATTTATAAGTGAAGCATGTTCACTAATAAATCGCCGACAGCGCAGGATGATATGACTGATAGATAACACCGCATTACAGATGTCACAGTGTGGTGGGAAGCATCTTTCCATGTATGGTTTTATGTGCGTTAAAATGGTGGCATTGAACCGTAACCATGCCAACACTTTTTCTTCTAGCCGACTGGGACGGTTGGCAGTGTCCCAGTCGCCCAGGTACGGCTTACAAGTTGGAATATTTAGTCTGGTCCACTGACCTTGCCACAGAAGATTTATTGATTTCTTTCAGAGAGATAGACTCGACCGTAGATCACGAGGAACGTCCCAGGTCTCCTCGAGCTCTACAGCCGACTTTGCAAGTAAGTCAGCCTGCTCATTGCCGTAGATACGACAATGACCAGACACCCAGATCAGTGTGAATGACTTGTTGCATGAATGCAGCTTATTAATGATGCGGTACTGGATCTCGTGAGAGTCCGTAGTGCAAGATGCAATTGCCTGAAGAGATGATTTTGAATTTGAAAATATGACAAATGAGTCATGCCTAGAATTGAGAGCATAGTCTATGGCTTTGTCAATAGCAAAAAGTTCTGAAGTAAACACAAATGTATGAGTTGGCAACCGAAACCTGAGGGCACATTCAGTTGACCACACACTTGCACCCACACATTCACTCGACTTGGAGCCGTTGGTGTACAATTGATGGTACCCCAAGTGACGAACAATGATGTTACGAAACAAGTGGTGGACCTCCGCCTCCGGTGCCTTGGCCTTCGGTGCTGGGAGCCATGTAACATTCACTGTAAAGCCGGGTGGCTCCCAAGGCGCTATATTTTTAAGCACCAACTTGTCACAGTCACTGGGGTCCACATCAAGCTCCTGAGTCAGTAAGTGGAGGCGAGCGGCAAGTGGCCAACGCACCCCCCGCAGAAGGTGGTGGTATTGACGCAGGGGGGTACAGGCCACATTGCTGATATTACTCTTCCTTAATGTCCTTACGCCGTAGGACAAGGCCAGGTGCTCACGGCGAATACGGAGGGGAGGCACATTTGCCTCCACTTCCATACAAGCCACACGGGTACACCGGACGGCTCCAAGACACATTCGCAAACATTTATTTTGTAACACATCCAATCCTTTCAGCGTGGCATCGGATGCCGAGCCATACACCTGTGCGCCATAGTCTAGCTTCGATCGAATAAGGGACTTATACACCATTAATAAAGATTTTCTGTCAGCACCCCAGGTAGTACCCACTAGGTACTTGAGGACATTTAACGGTTTATCACAACGAGCAAGCAAAGTATTAACGTGAAGTTTAAAATTCATTCTACGATCAAAATGTATTCCTAAAAATTTTACAGAATTTTGAAAAGGTACCGCCTGATTATCCAAAGTTAAGCACAAATTGGGTACGTTACGATTAGTGAAGACTATAGTGGCACATTTACGTACGGAAAACTTAAATCCCCACTGGAAGGCCCATTGGTGGACGGAGTCAAGGGCTGCTTGAATCCGCCCAGCCGAAAATTGTGCATTACGGGAAGAGTGCCATATTGCACAATCGTCAGCGTAGAGCGAGTATTTAAGATTCCTTGGGATGGGAGCTGATGACAGACTATCATTGATCATAATACTAAATAAAGTAGGACTAAGCACACTTCCCTGTGGCACCCCGTTTTCCTGGATAAATATATCCGGTGTTACGTTACGGGGCAATTTGACAAGAGAAAGTTCTGTCCCTTAAGAAATTTGAAATAAAAACAGGCAAATTTCCTCTTAAACCATAAGCATAGAGCTTCATTAGTATACCGTGTCGCCAGGTCATGCCATAGGCTTTATGGATGTCCAAGAACACCCCTATCATGAATTCTTTATTGGCAAATGCTCTGCAATACAATGCTCCAAATTCATTAAATGATCTAGTGAACTTCTGTATTTACGGAAGCCACATTGTTGATCATTTAACAAATTCTTCGACTCTAAAACAAAAAGAAGCCTATTGTTAACCATACGTTCCATGACCTTACATAGACAAGAAGTCAACACAATAGGACGAAATGAAGTGGGATTCATAAGACGACCAGCCTCTTTGGGTATCGGTATGACGTGCGCAAAGTGCCATGAGTTTGGGAACATTCGAAACGCCCAAATCTCATTGTACAATGCTAACATCTTAATCAGGTTGTCCTGATTAAGATGCTGGATCATACCGTACATGATGGTGTCTGGTCCAGGGCTGGTGTCTTTACAGGATTTAAGGGCAAGGAGCAGTTCATCTAGCGTAAACTCTTGGTTGTACAGGGAGTCTACGTCTTGTGTGGCAAAGACTAATACCTGTAGCTCAGCCGTGCGTTTATGATGTTGGAAACGCGGGTCATAATTGGCTGAGCTACTTACATGAGAAAAACTCCTGGCGAGGATGTCAGCAACGTCCACGGGCTCGTCATAGGTGGTGTTATTCACCTGCAAGGTGGTCACAGGGAAGTATGGGCGTTTATTATTTAATACTCTTATAGTGGACCAGACTTTATGTAATGGTGTTGTACGAGTCACCGTGGACACAAAGGACCGCCAGGAGTCACGTTTAGCCCGTGCCTGTTTGTATGCAATAAAATTTTCCTCAGTGGGCTGACTATCAAAAATCCTGTATCTCCTATTGCGTTTTCTTAATGCTTGTCGGCAATCCGGTGTCCACCAATGTGCTCTATGCTTCGCATGAACTGTAGAAGTCTTGGGAATAGCAGCCTCAGCTGCGTGTAATATGGAAGTAGTTATATTTTCGACCTTAACATCTATGGTCTCCCCAGATATATCTAAATTGGCGATCCTTGAGAAGGATCCCCAATCTGCTTTCTTATAGTTAAATTTTGGAGGTGGAGGGTCCGAAATGATGTCGCGTATATAAGAAAGACAGATGGGTAAATGATCACTTCCCAAGGAGTCGTCATAAGGATTCCATAAAAAATCTTGATGTATACCAGGGGAGGCCAAAGATAAGTCAATGGCCGAAAAGTTACCAGTACGATCATCTACATGAGTCGCTCTACCATCGTTCAGAAGACAGAGGTTGGACTATAGTCTTAGGTCGGCTACTTGCTCCCCACGACCATCGAACCTCAAGCTACCCCATTGATAGTGATGGGCGTTAAAGTCGCCCAACACTAACTTATTTCCAGGTAGATGTTCAACTAGTGAATTTAAAGCATCACTATCAATGGGGCCGTGTGGAGGACAGTACAGAGAGCAAATAGACAGATACGTGTTATTAAATTTTACTCTGCACGCGACAGCTTCCAGAGTAGAATTTAGAATCACTTCCGTTTGTGGGTGTGATTTGTGTGTGTATATGGCAACTCCGTGACCTTCATATCTTCTATACGAGTGATAGTGTTTGAACTGTGGAGGATCAGGGTCATCCTCCAGGTGCATCTCCTGTAAACAAACAACGTCTGGCCTGTGTATTGACAGCAAGATTGCTATATTGTGTAACTTATTCCCGACACCTCTACAATTCCACTGTAGTATAGTGAATGCGGCGGTTTAAGATTTTCGAGGGTGGCCAGTGTGCTTAGTTTTTTTATGCCCCCCGCGACCAGGCGAGTGGCTACCGGGGGACCTTTCCCGGTTCTTACTCATGGAAACCTCCATATTCTCATCAATTACAAGGCTCCCAGACTCCACCGAGGAAGAGCTATTCTTTCTCTCCCTCACTGGACCAGGAGCGGGAAGGACATGAGGACGTGACTGTTTAGTGAGGGTGGTCAAATTAATCTTGTCAGACTTGTCTGGCTTCGATTTTGGCCGCACTGACTGCGAAGGAGCAGCGGCAGCCTGGGAGTAGGAAGTCGCAACAGGGATGTCCGTCAGAGAGTTGGAGCGTACAGGAGGCTTAGACTGAGAGGTAGGGCGTGGGGCATGTGGAGCGAATGTTAGGTCAGTCTGTGTCTCAACGGTGCACATCACGGGTCGGGACACAACCGCCGATGCATAGGAGATATTAGGCTTGGGAGTTGCATGCAACTCCTTCACCTTCTTCCTAGCATCGTAGAAGGAAATGCCCTGTGTTGCTTTTACTGTGCAGACCTCCTTCTCCTCCTTCCACTTGGGACAAGCCCTCGAGGAAGTGGAGTGAGCATCCTTGCAGTGAAAGCAGCACTCTGTCTCGGATGTACAGTTGTCAGCAGAGTGACCTACAGCCGCGCACTTGCCACACACGATGTTGGAAGCCCGACAAGCCTTTTCGTGGTGTCCATAGAGCTGACATTTTGAACAACGAAGGGGGTTCGGGATGTATGGTCTAACATTTACAATTTCGTATCCAACCTTCACATTGGCGGGAAGAGATACTTTGCCAAAAGTGAGAACAACTGTTGCGGTCTTCGTCCTTATGCCTTCCGAGAATCTGGTAATGAACCTCGCCTCTATGACATCTTGCTGAGAAAGTTCCTGTACAATTTCTTCTTCCTCCATAAGCACAAGATCCCTGCAGGTGATAACACCCTTGCAGGAATTCATGGAGTGGGGGATCGTTGTCTGGACATCGTGACAATGGAACTTTCTCAGTTTAAGCAAATCCTTGACCTGAGCTGAATTCTTGGTTTTTACGAGGAGGTCTCCACTCGCAAGTTTTTTCACATGTTCCACCTCTCATGCACACCCATCAATCACCTTCTTGATGATGAAGGGATTGAGGCTGGACAGGGGAGTGGAACCAACCACATGAATCAAAACAAACTCGGCATTATTTACATGAATGTCAAGGCGGGTACGTGTCTGGGGCCGTTCAGTCTGGGGGCAGTCCGTCCGTGCAACAGTCGGGGGTAGGTCAGGACTACCTCCCTTCCTGAAGGGGGGGGGAGGCAGTAGGGGCGTCCGCCATAGTTACCACTTCCCCCTCACGGGGGAAGTGGGAAGAGAGAGAAAAACAAACAAGGGAGAAATTGCCCAGGGAAAACACACCTAGTCTGAGATTACCCTCTCAAACCACTCTCGGGAGGACGCGCCTGTGTGTCACTCACACCCCAGAGCGATCAGTGGGGGGTACACTCCAGAGGTGAGTAAGCAAAGGCAATCTCAGAAATTAGATATAGACACCTACTATATCTACTAAGGCCAGGGAGGAAAATGAGGTCTAGCTAACCTAGCTTTATTGAAAAACGCCCTAGTGGCGAGCAAAAGGAAAAAGCTAAAGCCGGTGAGGCAACCCTGTAGCTAGAGGAGAGCTCAGAAACACGTCTGCCTTCTCCATGACCATTCATCAAAGTCCATCGAGAAAAGCCTCATTTTCGGCTTACATTTCAACAGCGGAAAGCATCGAACCACTGGAGCAGCAAGTCAATCCTTGCTTCACTCAATCATTCCTATCATAGATTCAAAGTCTTCATGAGATACGAGTTAGATCATTCGAAACATTTTACGAATTAAATACAATGAGGTACACCATCTATGCATCCACTGATGATGAGACACTGTAATAAAGGATGAGAGAGAAAGTACTTAAGAATACAATATAACAATACAAACAGTAACTTGGAATAACCCTCAAAATATCCGGAACAGGTACCGACTGCATTATATGGGGCTAAAACATGGAATCATTGGAATGTGGGTGTAGCACAGAGGTAAAGTTTGAATGTAATGGAGATGAGGTGTCTGAGGAGCTTGTGTGGAGTGACGCGTATGGATCGAGTGAGAAATGATGAAGTGCGAAGGAGAACTGGAGTTGTTTATGAGATGGCTGATTGAATAGAGCAGAGGGTGTTGCGAATGTCTGGGCATATGGAGAGAATGGATAATGAGTGATTGGTGAAATAGATAACCAGATCTGATGTGAGAGGTGTAAGGCTGAGAGGAGACCACGAATAGGATGGATGGACAGTGTGAAGAGAGTGTTGGATGCGAGAGGGATGTCTGTTGAGCCAGGAAGAGTGGCTGTGCATGACAGAAATAAATGGAGAGATATTGTGAATGAATAAATGATGATGCAGCCCTGAGTGGATATTCTCCCGCATTTGGTCTGATCAGCTAATCAGGTCAGGTGCAGGTAAGGGAATGGGTATATTATGATGTGGCAGGGGTAAACCAGCTCTGCTGTCGGGCCCTGCTTCGGATGTCACTGATTGCACTGCACAGTTGACCCTCGTGCGGTGTGGTGCGGTGAGGATCTGTCTCTTCTCCCTTTTGGGGCTAAGATGCGAATGAATGTGTTTGAATGGATGTGTAAATTGGGAGTGTGTCGTCCTGTCTCGGCTACCTCCCTTTCCTTGAGGGAAGCAGCCTAGGTATATAGATAGATAGATAGATAGTAGGAGTAGTAGTAGTAGTAGTGGTATATTGTTGTAGTTCTTCTCGTTAATTTCCTTTGCAATACACATGTAATTTAATACAGATGATTAATTTTAACTAAGAAGTTATTTTTCAGTGGAATTTTGATTGTACTTAACCTAAACATGACTTCATTGTACAACATCTGTAAAAGATGACTGGAAAGTCAGTGCTATTTATAAACCTTTATTACTTCACTGTTATCAAACAGATTTAGATGAAACATTTCTAAAATCACAGAAAAATACCAGCATTATATTGCATAAGGTGTTGTCACATTAACTAAATATCTAATGAAATCTGATCTGTGTAACAAATCTGTGAAGTTGTCTGGATGTCCTTTACACTGACTGCTAACTTCTATGACATATAGTGGTATTTGTCAATGCCTGCCACACCAAATCCCCGATTTCTTCAGTTTTGCTCCTTGTGTGTGTGTGTTTTTTTTTGGTTTAACCATCCATAAAGTTAAAATCGCATAAGTTGACTTCATTAAATTGGGAGCAACGTTTCAATCTCTCTGCATAACCCTGGTCAGGTAGAGGTGGGTCTGAGAGACCCACACCCCCTGTCCCATTTTCTAGTTCATTAACTTATAAATACCCGGGAGCCCTGTTCTTCTCAGTAGGTTCCTAACTTTATGTATCCATGCAAGGGGTGAGGGATTTACTTCAAGATCTTTCTCTGTTTCCGCAGTATAAGGGTATGTGAGTATAAGTTGGGTATGTGAGACCCGCATCAACCTGAGGTGTGTGAGATATTTTGTTCTCCCTGATTACAGATATGAATGCAGTGTCTGGTAGCCCCTCTTCACACCATGAGGCACCATCCCATACCAAGCTGTGGGACCACTCAAGCAACCATTCAGAGCTTTTTTTTATTTTCTTATAGAAGGCCAAAATTTATTTACTGTTTTTTAAATTTTTTTTCAAAATTTGGTTCAAAATATAAAAAGAAAAAAATAATATTTTTTTTTACATGTTTGTGTTGCAGAAACATATTATTCCACTCTCAGTGCTGGAATAAATGAAACATTAACATTTTCCCCGAATTTTTATATTTTAGGGTCTGAGAGACCCACGTCTACCTGCTATGCAACATTTACCAACATCAATCTAAGCAGGGTTAAGCGAGGCCAGTGAATGGTAGTAATGCTGGACACAGCGCTCATGGTTTTGCACCGGAAGAACTTTTACCCTTTCCAGAATCAACTTTTACTTTATTTGTGTTTTTGTCGTGTGTGTACGTTTTTTTTTTTTTTTTTTTTTTCAGAAGATTCTCCTGCTATAAAAAATATTGACACTATATCTCGCTAGTGCCAGATGAATGTATGTCATTCAGTTTATGAGTGCTTTCGTAGAATTTTTTTTTTTTTTTTTACTTTGGCTGCTGTTTGGTCATTTTATGCAGTTTAAATGAAATTTTATAGAGAATCATTTAGTATACTTCTATCTCCGGCCGGACGATTTCTTCACTTCAGAAGAATCTCCTGAAGATGAAGGTTTACTTTGTTAGTGTCAAGACGATTTATACATTATATACTTATTATAGTCAAACAGTTAACTTCAGGATAGGAGACACTTTTTGAACACGATGGTCTTTATAATAATATCCTTTTTTATTTCTTCCAGTGCAAGAACTATTTCTTATATTGAATAAGACTGTATGGAGGTAGCACAATTTTAAGAATCCACATCGGAATTAAGGTATATTTCTACTTGTTTCCAAGAAATTCTCGTGAAATAAGAAAGAGTATTGATGAAGGTGAAGAATTTGGGGGACGAAGAATTTAGATAATTATGTTTACCATTCATCTTCGCAGAATGTTGGTGATAGTGATGCTGATGATTGTTATGGTGCTGCTGCTTATGATGCTGCTGATGATGATGATGGTGATGTGTCGTAAGGATTTCTGGAACCGAAAGTATTAATTCTGCTCACCACCTACTTCCAGGGAATGCTGGTGATACTGGCAGCAGGAGGTGTAGCTGGTCTCATAGTATTCTGCCTGGAAAACATCTACCATCGCCTTCATAACTGACGACCACCACCACCACCACCACACAGGAAAAGCAGTGGAGTTGTACAATACGATACTCCATTTTCTTTGCCGAATAGACTACCTTATGCAACGCTAGCATTTGCTTTCCTACGTGGTCAGCCTGTATCCTGTCACATCACGATAGATAATATAGTTTTTCAGTGCTATTGCTTATTTATTATTCTGACTCCCGAGCTGACATAATCCACTTCAACCCCTTGGCTGTGAAACCTGTTAATTTTATTTAGGTAAGTGAAAAATTTTGACTTGCATCATTTAATAAGGCCTTTGGCTCGATCGGTAGAGAGGTGGCCTGCAGTCCTACCGGACCCAGGTTCAAATCCCTGCTAAGGCAGGGAAGCGTTTATGGATCTGAATGTCATAAAAAGCAGGCTTTACCGATCTACCAGAAGACCCGCTGACATATTGTAAAAATACCCCCGCTAACACCATTACACCAGTCCTGAATGAGACAGCCGTAGCATGTATCCAATATAGACGGTGGGTGTTAGCGCCGAAATGGTGACATGTAGAGGTGTTTGGTATGTAGGAGGACTACTGGGCCTTGGGAGCAGGCTGCGAAGCCTATGCCCTGAGTCAGACGCATTAAAAAAAAAAAAAAAAAAAAAAAAACTTGGCGTCTAGTTGTTATTACTAGGTCGAATATAATCATCCGGTAATATGAAGAAGTGGTACCGGAAATTTTATGGCACGATTGGGCCTTTTCTTCATTTTATTCTGCCTACGAGCACGACATCGTTAACCAGCACAGAAGATTGACGATGCTGAGGAACAATGAAACAGTAAGTTTTTGTTGCTCTCTCTCTCTCTCTCTCTCTCTCTCTCTCTCTCTCTCTCTCTCTCTCTCTCTCTCTCTCTTTCTCTCTCTCTATTTATAAAACACCTTCCTTTGTGACTCAGAACGTGACATGACATGCACTGATGTACACAGTTTAGTGATGGATTTTTCGCTGTTATTCTGGCAAACGATGTGACGATATTATGCAGCAAGTCTCATGGTGTTCTGTCTGGAATAAATCTAGGTTTGTCTTCTTTCCTGGAACCAACACTTCGTAAAACAGGCAGTAGAGTTTTACAGTATGATGAGCTTCCCCGTAATTTTATGCTGTATAACGAACTGATGATTCTGAGTAATTTCGGGGAGATGCCTTGGATTACTATCAAACAGACGATTTATTAATAAGTGCTGAAGTCTCATTGTTGTCCTGAGCCTAGCAGTGATCACTATTCAGTACATTGGCGTCGTTTTCCTTTTAGTTCTTCCTACCTGGTGAGTATATGGAGCATCGTATGTTGTTCTTGCCAACAGGAAAAGGCTCAGCATGTCCCTGGGTGCTCTTTATCGAATTTCACAACATGCAGTTTCCACACTGACTCAGATCCTTGCCGGACTGAGCTGGAGGTCTAAAGGTAAGGTGGAGTATTTCGCTTTTATTCTAGCTACCCAACTGGCGGCAGTGCAGTTTAAGTCACTTAGAAAATGAAACGTTTTCGTTTAATCCCAGATTGTACTTGGCATTCAAAAAGAATACAACTTTTCTAGTGTGATTTTGCACATAATTTTTTGAGTTTTGTAGTCATGATTCCGAAATAATAAACAGCAGATTACTCCAGTTGTCTAAATATTTACATTTCCTTATTAAGTCTGTTATAATATTATTTAATTTGTTTTTCTGTCATATTCAAGTTTGGTATTAAGTACAATTACGGTACATATTATTTGACTTACATTTGAGGCTTTGTAAAGTACCAATGAAAATTATTCATACAAATCCTGTGAGAAGTCATTCGTCGACCTGCTGTTTTTCAAAGGTCAAACTGCTTACGTCGATTACACCTAATGCATCCTCCCCGTCATATACTACACATTCTCCTGCGGAATGTATAATAAATTTCTTCTTATTACAATTATAACCAGAGAATCATCTTGATATGAGCTCAGAAGACAGCAGGAAACCAATATCTTCCATTTCAGATTACACTGAAGGATTGTCTGTGTCGGTAAGTCGAAGGGCATAAGGTGAGTGAGCTGTAGTTGCCGATACTACTAGAAAACTAAACTTTTATTAAAAAATTATTGTTTCGATGTAGGGATGGAACTCGTGCCAAAAACAAAAGAAAAGACACACACAGAAACAGGAGAGCATTTGGGATGGGAGAGGATATATAGTTCTATACCCTATGCTAATTCCACCACCTATAAACGTTTTTTTGCAGTGTGGAATGTAGTAATAAGCAGAGAACTCTGAATCTTCTTCAGTCCCTGATTCTGTCTTGTTTCTGTGTGAGTGTTTTTCATCTGTCTATTGCTTCTTCACTATTGCCATTCCTACAGTTTAAGTAATTTTAGAACCAGCTCTCTGATTTTAAGTTTATGATTTATTATGGAAGTCTCTTACTAGTACCAAATACACATAAGCTGACAAATACACATAAGGTGTACAATAAAACGACATGCAACTCTCTGACAATCGGAACCGCCATTACTGATACAGTATCCGTAATATGCTTATGCTGAATCGAACAACCAATAACCGTGGAATTTTACATGTTCCAAGAAGAGATCTGAGGCTAAAGACTGTATTAAGGCCGCTCCTCACGTATTGTAACTCAAATGCTGCTCCAGGAGAAAAAAATAATAATAATGTGAAGAAACTTTTTGGTATGTAAAACGATGATGTATGCCTTTTCGTTCTGAAGGTGTGACTAATGATGGAAGAAGAAGAAGAAAAAAAAATGTATTTCCACGACCTGATTCCTCGACTCACACGAAGCTTTGCGAGTAGCTTTGCACTTAAATTTTGAAGTTATTTTTGTCTGCATGCTTAAAACTGGGCTTCGCGATCATTTTTGGCGCGTGCATCACCACTCATTATGTACAAGATGCCATTTAGAACATGTGCCATACTTACATAATAACAGCTTCCATGCCTTGCCAATAGGCCTGTAATCCTCAGAACAGACCTGGAAAATTCTGGAGAGAAAAAAACATATAACGTAGATGTGCATTTTTTCCACTATGAATTCAACCCTGCGATATTTATGCTGATTTTGTTGAAATCTGTTTGTTCACTTTGCCTTCTTTATTATGTATTTTATTTCTTGTTTTGGGAGTCTATTGAACAACATGTACAAAGATATGAAAGCCTTATCTATCCTCCTTTCACCATTTCTGAGAATTTTTACCTCGTGAGAGGTTAAACAGATGAACTCACTTAGGAAGTTTCATTCAAATATTTCTGTCATATATGATCTTTTTAAATTTTTGTTTGGACATTGAAACTCAAATAATCATAGTTGGGTAGTCATGCTCCCTAAATATCGTTGTGCAACTTTTCTCGTACATTCAGAGAAAACATAGAAACTGCATACTGAGATACGTATTTCGATTTCGTTGATATCCATGTCCTCACCTTCCCATATTTCTTTTCTGTGAAACATGTTTGAAAATAACTGTATTCCGCATTGAACTGCCAAATTAGCTATGCATATTGATATCAGAGTGGAGAACACGTGAAACTAACATTAATCTGAGTGAGCAAAGTTATAGACCTCTGATCATTTCAGCTACCCAGAAAATGCTGTGAAGGGTAAGTGATTGATATTTGATTGACTAATTACAATAGATCATATTAGCAAATTACCGTAACAACAATGGTAATTCCTGGCAATGAAGAAGAGTACAATGAAGACAAGGAATATATATATATATATATATATATATATATATATATATATATATATATATATATATATATATATATATATACATATATATATATATATATATATATAGCCGCTGAGGTCCACTGCAGGACCGGCCTATCCCTACGGAAGCAGGGACGATGCAGCCAATGTATCTCTACCCAGTAGCTTAGGCTGTCTGGTAGAGACTGTATGTAGGGTGAGAAGTGCTTGTGAGTGTGATTGTAGTGGCTTTGGATATGTGCGTAGTCTGTGAATCAAGTGTAATCGGCCCGGCTTAAGG